>NC_135864.1:17601373-17603873 GCF_031162955.1 Sander vitreus
GAGGGTGAATGTGGGGTGAAGATAACAAGCCTATCCACAGTGACATTTAGAGGTTAAGCAGAGCAGATTGTAACAAATACCGACATTTGAACCTCACAGAATCTTTTTGGTCAAAATTTTAAAGATGTAAGTTAGCTTTATTGCTGATGAATCTGAGTAGTGATTCTTTCAAGAGCCTTTTTTGGTGATGGCCTCTGATTCTTGGTGATTATTATGTAGAAATAAGTGCAGATGTTAACATTTTTCATGTTGATCTTTGTGATCTAACAAAACCAACATGGACACATCCACACACACATACTCCTTTTCTAGTTGCTTAATCTACAGAAAACAATAGCTACAATTATAAAAATAGATTATTTGGAAAAGTCATCTATCTTGCAAAAATGCCAATTTTCGGGTTTCCGCCTTTCAGATTGGCTGCTTCTCTGTTTTATATTTTCCAATAATGAATTGGTCAGACAAAACACTTTAAAGACATCACTTTGTCAGTTCATTATGTGCTGAGATTCTATAGACTAAATAATTCATTGGTTAAACAAGCTTGGAGTAAATATTCAGAAAAGGGTTTAGGGGAGAAACTGCAAGGTAATGATGAAGTTGGCACACACTGAGAGTATCTGGTGCCAGTGCACATCTTTTATCTGCAAAAGCAAAATTTCCAAATGCGCTCATTTACAGGATATTGGCCATTTTTCTCCTGATGTTCGATAATAAACTGCTGAGGGTGGAGAACAGACTTGCACTGCCAACCCCCCAAAATACCCCAACCATGTCAAGCATCTTATTAGAGGCAATGACATCACTCCTTTGCCTGGTAACTATGGTTACATTTACCTCCTGCTGGCAAGAATCAGCACCCATACCCGACTTTCCTTGATTTTTCTTTTTTTCTGCTCCCTGCCTGTCTCGCCTGCTTTCCTCACCTCTCTGTCTGCTCCAACTCACTTTGTTCCCTCTATCATGTCTCTCTCTCCTCTCATCTCTCCCCTTCATATTTCTTTTCTTTTTTTAGCAACATTCCTCTCTGCACTCCCTTTTCTCTTTCATGTCCTCTGTCTATTCCCACTGCTTGCTCTTTCTCACAACATGCTGGGCTTAATGTAATTTGTCTTCAAGCTTTTATGGTTTCCTCCTCCTCTGGTTTACCTTTTAAAATGGAGGCTGAGGTGGCATTACCAGAAGAAAGATCACAACAAATGCAGAGGTAGAGATGACCTACGTAGACAAAGGAAACACAGATGTGAACATGCTATAGATGCAGCTAAAAAAGGCAGTGCTTAAACAAAGGGCAATAACACAATGAATGTTACTCAGTCAGGCATGAAATAGGGATTGCAGCAGAGGCGATGAGAAGAAAAGATCAGGCCTATAAACAATGACTGAACTGAGATTGGTGTACAGTTGCAGCTGGACCGTGCAGGCAGAATTAGTCACCGCTGTATACTGATAATGTAAAGGACAGATGGATCAAGTGCTGCGTTAAAATCTATTCCAATGCCTTCTGCAGAAAGGAAGAGTAAAGTGCTGTGAAAAGCTACATCCCAGCAGCCACTGTGAAGAAGAACATGAGGATAGAGGGCAGTGCACTGCATTACAATCCATTTTGCAGACAGGCTTGGTGGGTGGGGGGTAAAAGAGGAGTATTAAGAGGCATTGTGCAGCTTTATTATTGTAAGCAGCTTACAGTCCCTGTGCCGGGCTGCTTCTTTATGTGGGGGGGACAGAGAAAGAACAAAGAGGTGACACAGAGGAGGAGACCAGGAGAGGCAAGAGCTGGCAGGGAGGGCAGGAGGATGGGGAGACTCATCTTGGTGTCCTCCCATTTTGAAAGGTGTTTGTTTTTTGTCTTTCTTTCAATGTCAAATCACCAAGCCTCTTTCTTTTTTCTCTCTAATCAACATTAATTAATCCTCCCCCCCTTCACGCCAGTCTCTCTCACCTCCCAGTGATCCATTCCCTGTGATGCTAACATGTGTCCCCCTGCTGCTACATGTTACCAGCGAGGTGACTGCCACCACCATCTCTCTCTATCACCCAACTGAGTCAGAGAGAGGAGGGGAGAGAGGGAAACGGATGATGGAGGTTGCCATGGAAACTGGTAGTCTGTTGCTGGCCAACATCATCTGTTGTTGCTCAACATGGCGCAGGCACATGCATATTTGAGCGTTATGGACATGGGCAGATGAATGACACAAACTGCTCTCTGGACCTCCACCGCTGCCACCTCAGATAGAAAATACAGAGAGGTCACTGAAGGCAGGGAAGGGATGGATGAAAAGGCGGGGTCACAAAGGGAGAATGACAGACTTCCATTTTATCTAGGGCAGAGAGTGCCTGGCTATCTGGGTTAGCAAAAGAGAGATGAAGAAATTGATGTAGGAACAGTTATATAAAAGAATGGAAGAAATGAACAGATTTTGACCACTTTTGTGTGCTGACAGAGATGCAGAGAAGATGATGGGAGGCAGAGAACAAAGAGAAAGATGGAGGGCAAGCG
>NC_135864.1:18508873-18769343 GCF_031162955.1 Sander vitreus
ACAGACAAGACCTGCCAACACGCTCCCTCCCACCAAATGGCATACAAATATTTTGATCCCTTTGATGTGTGTTAGACTTGAAACAAACTAAAAATTCAACATCTCCTTCGAGGATGAATGAATGAAGTGATTGTATTAATGAAGTGTATGTAACTGATTTTATGTAGGAAGAGATCATTTAGGGCACAGGAAATTGTAGCTATAAGGGTGAGATGAAGTGTTGGTGACAAATGAGACAGATGTGTTGATTTTGCATGTTTTCTTGATGGGATATGTTTTATGTTGATGAGTTTAAAAAGGGTCTCAGTCGAAAGAGTGGTGAACACAAGAAATAGATGCTCTTAGCACAAGTCATCTCCACCTGACCATGACTGGATTTACACTGGCACAAAAGATCTGGCCTATTTCTGACCCATACCTGAATAAATGGTTATTCCCTGCCCCATTAACAGAATCACAATTCAGTCAATCAATGTATTTTTAATTCCATTCCTTGATGTGTCGATCAGCAAAAGAAAGGTAACAGTTTTTAAAGTATTTAGAAGCTTTTAATTAGTTAAGATTGTAATTTGTTTGCATATATTATAAAGAAATGGAGTTTAAAAGCTCAAGAATGTTACATTGCTTATGTTCAGACTTAATAACAATTTCCTCAGGAATCTTTATGCATACATCCAAGATTTATGTGGTAACAAGAAAGATGGCAGATGTGAGGCACTCGTGGCTATATGAACATTGGTGCACAATAGTGTTTTCCCTGCTTGGACAACATGGGAAGATCAAATATGTGCCACACAGTAAGGGTTAACTACTGTATATGTTCTCTTCATCAGTAAATCCAGCCAGTCTACTCCCACTCACAAACAAAACACACACACACACACACACAGAGCAGTAAGTAAATCCAGCTAGTCTACTCCCACTCACAAACAAAATACACACACACACACACACACACACACACACACACACAGCAGTAAGCAAATCCAGCTAGTCTACTCCCACCCACAAACAAAATACACACACACACACACACACACACACACACACAGCAGTAAGCAAATCCAGCTAGTCTACTCCCACTCACAAACAAAATACACACACACACACACACACACACACACACACACACACACACACACACACACACACACACACACACACACACACACACACACACACACACACACACACACACACACACACACAGCAGTAAATAAAGTCTGCTGTCACTGCTATCAAAACCTTGATACTGCTCCTACAGCTCGTGGCCAATATCTGCACTCCACATAAACTCTATGAATGCAGTCCGATCGAAATGAAAAAGATACAAAAAAACAACCAAGAAAGATGCTGTAAATCATTTCAGTTCTGGTCTTCACTCATCTCTACACCATGTGAATGTAATCTGTTGTGACAATAAATGCATTACCAAAAGAGACAGGAGTAGCTTCTTGAATACGTCCTTCAGTTGTTCAGGTCAGTGGAAGCCTCTGTAATAGCTATTCATCATGTAGTGACATTGAAATGATATTAGTCCAGCCCTTTAAGTATATGCGGTTTGATTCGACTCTGTCTTTATAGCACACAAAGACACTGTAATAATGATAGTGTAATAATAAGTAAAAATGGCTCTAGAAGCATTTTTTCTAATGCTCTATGTAATTTGGCAAATCAACAACACTGTATATATTTTGGTGTTAGATTTAGATACTGCTTTATTTAAGTAGGCATTTGGCACAATGATTAATACTTCTTTTATATTTGTGTTGATGTTTGTGAGTTTAAAACAAAGGCCGGGATTTGACCATAGCATCCTTGGAGAGACTGCCACTAGAGCGGGAGAGGGGTACACTCTGAGCTGCGGGCCTCCACTTGCTGTAGTTAAAGCTGGGGCTGCGTCCTGGTCGGCCGTGCTGAGGTGGGAAGAAGTCGGGGAAGTGAACGGGAGGCAGGACGAGCACCACAGGCTTCAGCACCTCCTGATGAGCTCTGCGGGGACGGACAACCGGGGTAGCCGGGGAAGCAGGGGGAGGGACGGGATGCAGAGTGGTGGTGGACGTTGTGGTGCTTAATACAGGGGGGATGCTTTTCTTGGGTGCGCTGTTTTCTGGTTTGGAGGAAGAGAAGGAGCTGGACACAGTGTTCTTTGAGGACTGCAGGCGCACTGCTTTAGCTTTTCCTGAAGGACAAAAACAGCGAAAGAGGTCAGAGGGAGAGGATTGGAATGTTGGACCAAAGTGGGAGTGGTATCAATCTTCTCATATAACTCTTATCAAGAACGTAAATAAACATATTAACCAAAATGTCTCCTTAAATCAGCTGTATGCTCCAGATTTTACTTACAACAGAGGACTGAAGTAATCATGCGCACCTTGTAATGACTGCCGGCTGTTAGTAAATTCCTGATGTCCACACAAAGTAGTGCTGTTGCTGCCCTTGCTCTCTTGGTTTTTTGATTGAATACTGACAGAGAGGTGGGACTGAGAGGTGCGTGCATGAGTAGTTTTTGCCATCCTGTTGGTGTGTCCATGCTGCTCTTTTCTTGTTACCTTTTTGGAGCCGATCCTGTCCAGTATGCCTTTAGCATTTGCCCTGACAAGCACTTCATGTGGTGCCTCTTTGACCACTGGCTCGGGCTGTTGAGAAGTGACAAAGCAATAACTTTTATTTTCTAAGACATGACAGATAATTCTTCGGGTGAAAAATTGATTGGTGAATGAAACATATTGTATACTGAAGCATACAGCCAGGTACCATATGACCTCATTAACTGACATGCCACGCAGACACAAAATCAAACGCAATAAATATTGCACATTATTCTACTGAATAAGAAATCTTTGTGGCATCACATAAAGAAATGTATGCTGACACAATGCTTTATCTGCCTTAAAATGTACAATAATCATAAATCCACATTAAGTACTAAGCAAAATCATATAATCAACATTTAATGAATATCATATAAATACATTTGTTTACCACACAAGAAAATGTTAAATTAATGGTATAGGACCACCATATGTAATATTGGTAAAGAAAAAGAGGGGAGGAGAGAGCCACCATGTCCTTGCTGCTGGCTGCAGGGTCACCTGCTGTCTCAGCACCAGCCTACTGCTCTCCCCAACACCTGAATTATTCACAAGCACAGTGTACACTATGGGGACATGCAGCCTGTGTGGGTTTATGTGTGTGTGTGTGTGTGTGTGTGTGTGTGTGTGTGTGTGTGTGTGTGTGTGTGTGTGTGTGTGTTTTTTCTAAGTGCTTGCTTGTACTTTCATGCAAATGTGTATGTTTGTACAAGCTGTTGGTAATTCAATGTTCACAGGTATGTGTGCATACATACTGTAAAGTGTGCACGTGCGTTTTTCACATGTGCTTATTTGTGCTAATACACTCTGTGCACACAGGTAAACATGCTTCAGAAGCACCGCTGTAATGCAGTCTTTGGTGGACGCCCTGAACTTCATTGATGCTAACTCATACAGACAGGGGGCGCTGAATTATTCAACAGACACTCTCCCTTGCCTACCTTTCTTCCCCCTCACCCCTGTAAATCTCACTTCCTCGCCATCTCCACTTACCAACTACGCCATAGTCTATGAATCTCTCATTTCCTTCTAGACTCTAGCCAAACTTAGCTGCCACAGCGCACCCTGGAGCTGAACCGATTCTGTTTAAATACTTACGTCCAAAATCATTACGTCCAATATATCTTGACAAATACACCCAAATGTATGAAACTCACTCTAAAGAATGACAAAAACAAAGTCAAAGTCAAAAGTGTAGGGTTCTAAATCCCCAATTAATATTGTCCAAATTCGTCCTTCAGAAGTAGGGGACTTTTAGGGGAAAGTCCACCTGTGATGTGCTCTGCCTTCTCTGGAAATTAGGCGAAACACATTCCTTGACTGTCTGGATTATTCCCAGCTGTTTCTGTATGGAGTGCAGTAAACGACTTTACTAGTCGATGTAAGCGAGACAGCATTCAAACACTTATATAATTGCTATTTTTATGGTGCTTTTCAGAGTGCCATAATAACTTTTGATTAGCTGAGTTTATTGGCGGTAGGGAGGAAAAAAAATCCTGTTTGAGGCACCATAACAGCAATTTGATTATCTTTTCATCCCTATCTGTGGAGGTATAAAACATGATGGATAGCCAGAAAGGTACAGACACCACAGTGCAAGAGCCTGTGGGGGTAAAATGGCTTAATAACCCTGCACTGGCATAATAAGCATAAGAGCAGATTTCATAATGTGGGGGAGTATGCCGTAAATGTGGCTAGGTTGTGGATTATGAGGATGTGGGGAAGCCCGGTCACACAGACTTGATGAGACTTGCAGATGCACCTTAACCAACCCTGAGGATCCACTGCAACACGCTGCACCTACAGCCGCTTAGAGCTGGCCTGCCCTTCTGTAACAGTCTATCAACAAAAATAATAAAAGAGGTAAAAGGAGGAGAGAGGGTTAGACAGAGAGAGTCAGATGATAGTAGAGTGGAGATATGATGAGTTGGATAGAAGAGGAGAGAGACTTTATGAAGCCATGAAAGCCTGTGACTAGACAAGACAGAATGCTTCCCAATTATTAATGTTCATAAAAGAGCCATATGTATCAGAAAGCTCCTTTCAGAAACAGAAATAGCTACAATAAACCCAAATCCTTTCAAAGACACTTCTATAGTGTCTAATTTCCAAGTGTAATTCACAAACACCTTCATACACACAAAAAAGCGGATTCCTACTTCTCCTTTAGGTAATAAAATCCAAGACCAACTCTCTGCTCTAACTGCAGCTCTAAAGCTAATGCTTTAACTCCTCTCACCCTTTCATCTCATCCTGACTTAATTCTACTTCTAAAGCTGATTTCTTCACCCCAAATTTCAGCATTTATTCAAACTCATCCCGCCACCTTCTCCTCCTCCATTTCACACTTTCTTTCTGGTTGCAGATTAGACTCGGACAAGACGCCTGCGTCTGTGACCCACCATTCTCATTTCTTCTAGCAGCCTGACTTCTTTTCTCCTCTGCTTTTTTCCGCCTCAAGGGTTTGACCGAGTAGCTGCCACAGCCTGTGATGCGCATTTTCACCTGATCTCAACTTCAGTGGCCTGGTTCCCAACTTACCTTCCCCTTTCTGCGCCCAAAAGAAAACACATTCAAAGGGATCCGTTTCTATGCTTAGGAAGACACACATGCTTCAGGTCCTCAGTGGATGAATTGTTTTTAAAAGATAGCTGGCAACACAGCGTACCTGCTTGATCATAATTCCCACACTTGTATTAAAGCTCACCAATCAAACCTCTATCACCCCGTCTCTGTTGTGTCTGTGTGTATCATAAGAGAGACGATCACGGGAGGGCTTATCGGGACTCAGAAGAAAGCAGGTGACAAGGGAGTTTTTCAGCAGACATAAAGGATCAGTCAGTTTAGACAATAAAAAAAATCTGTCACTCCGAAAAAGGTCAGGTCAGGCCCAGGGCTAATGTTGGAGTTTTTTTTGTCATTGAAGACCAGACAGCTTTCCGGGCTGGATGCTAAATGAGCTTCATTTGTCCCTGCTTGTCTCTTTGGCTGAACCGCCTGAAAGCAGCAGTGGACTGGTATTTTCACATTTTGAAGGACCTACAATAAATTGTGTCCTGTTGTAGGCCAATAAACCTTGAGGACATAAAGTATTGACTTTGCGTTTTACCAATCCTCAAATTATTACAGTTTTTTGGAGGCTGTAGAGGCCGATAAAGAAACTTAAAAAAAAAAAAATGTTTAATCAACTTCAACATTGAGCCATGGTGGTTGCTTCTCAGTGGTGTGAAGAGTTTCACTCAGATGAACTACTGTCCCACATCACTCTCCCTTTCTTGCGGTCACTTCTATACGTAATGAAATATTAAAATGCTGAATTGGCCCTCGACTTCCTGTGGTGGATAAGTCTAGTGTCGAGATAAATAACATAGTGAATATTGGTGACGCAGATAAAATCCAACTACAGTTGTGTTCAGAATAATAGCAGTGTGTTTAAAAAAAGTGAATAATGCTCAAAATCCTTAGAATAGCTTTTAATTCCATAATATCAATGCATTGGGAACAGTGCACATTCAATTCCAAATCAAAACATGACCAAAATTGATCAGGTTTGTGTTCTACCTTTACAGAAAGTGAAGAAAAAGGAATATTGGGCATTTTTTCTTTACAAACTCAAACATTTACTGTATAAACTGAAAACATTCTCAAGGGTTTGCTTTATATTTCTGAGAACTGCTTCACATCTGTGTTGCATGGAGTCGACCAACTTCTGGCACCTGTGAACAGGTATTCCAGCTCAGGACGATTGAACTACATTCCACAATTCCTCTGCATTACTGGGTTTTGCCTCAGATACAGCATTTTTGATGTCACCCCACAATTTTTCTGTGATTGAGGTCTGGGGATTGGGCTGGCCACTCCATAACATCAATCTTGTTCATCTGGAACCAAGACTTTGCTCGCTTACTGATGTGTTTTGGGTAATTGTCTTGTTGAAAGACCCATTTCGAAGGCATTTCCTCTTCAGCATAAGGCAACATGACCTCTTCAAGTATTTTGATGTATTGAAACTGATCCATGATCCCTGGTATGCGATAAATAGGCCCAACACCACAGTATGAGAGACATCCCCATAACATGATTTTTGCACCACCATGCTTTACTGTCTTCACAGCGTACTGTGGCTTGAATTCAGTGCATGGGGGTCGTCGGACAAACTGTCTGCGGCCCCTAGACCCAAAAAGAACAATTTTGCTCTCATCAGTCCCCAGAATGTTGCCCCATTTCTTCTTTGGCCAGTCAATGTGTCCTTTGGCAAATTTCAACCTATTCAGTCTTTTTTTCAGCAATGGGACTTCTAGCTGATAGTTTGCTTCACATAGCCTTCTTCTGATCGTAACAGTACTCACAGGTAACTTTAAGTCTTCTTTGATTTTCCTGGAGCTGATCGTTGGTTGAGCCTTTGCCATTTTGGCTATTCTTCGATCCATTCGAATGGTAGTTGACCGTTTTTTTCCCACGTCATTCAGGCTTTGGATGCCATTTCAAGGCATTTGAAATCATTTTGGCTGAGCAGCCTATAATTTTTTCTACCAAAACATTTGATTTATGAGTTTAGTGATGTTGGACTGCTATTATTTTGAACACAACTGTATGTCAACTCATCAGGGGTTAACCACTAATTTGCTCTGTGAGATAACTTACCTCTCTGCTGAGAACAGCCAGGAAGCAGCCATTGCTGTGTTCTGAGGGCTCCAACATGAAGAAGGGGTCTGTTTCCTCTGGAGCCCCGGCATGGTCAGGAATGCTGAATGGGGATGGACTAAGCCTAGATGAAACACAAATATATACAAACAAAAACACAGTGTACAAATATACAGATAGAGATAGCTGTTAAATAACTTAACAGGAGCTACGTTATTTAACTCAGTAAATGCACATAAGTCCACTAGTTGTCTAAGTAAAGCCAGTGTGAGCCATATCAATAATATTACTTTTGTGTTTTATTTATGCTAGCCAGAGACATTGCAAGCACACCGGGCCAGCTTACACGGATGAATCAGTCTTGGAACATTCAGGTCTACAGGAATGGTAAACTTCAACACGTCTTAAGTTCTTCAAACCACACACACACAAAAAACTATTCAAAGATATAATAAAAAATGTCTAAGAGAAGGGAAGCTGTCAGAAAATGTTTTTTCCTGCCCTTTTCACAGCAGTTAGAGACATTAAATGGCACCTTTGATTATATTTTCTCCTTCAGTTCCTGCCTGAGATGTGTGAGACTTTGACAGAAGCCTGCTTGAAGGGAAACAGACAAACAACCCGGCAGGCTGACAGACAGCAAGGCAAATAGACAAAGAGACACAATGACAGATAGATGCAGAGAGTGCACCAGTGGTTCAGAGACCTGAGGCTGACCTGAAGTTTGCTTGTTTTGGTTCCCCCTCCTGCTCTGAGCGAGCCTTTGCTTGCTCCAGGGCTCTGCTCACCACCTCCTCGTTCTCCTCTTGGTATGAAGAACAGGTAGAGTACACCACTGCCAAAACCTTAGGGACTATACAAAAAAATGTGTGCATTGTATCAACATTCTGTATATACGTAAATATAATGTAGAATATACTTAACCTCTGTGTGTTGCCAACTATACTGCACTTCTAAATGAAAATAAATCAGAAAAATCCAGGACACATAAGAAATTAAAATGAAGCTGCTTTAGTGACATGAGACACATTCAGTCGAAAAGTTAATTCCCCTCATTTTATGACAATTAAATGCAATTATTCAATCCATCCTGCAGTCCTCCTCATCAAGCACTCCCTTTGAAGAAATCAGTTCTTGAATATTAATTTCTTAGTACTGTTGTGTGTGTATATACATGGTTCATTTTTATTCAACTGCTGCTGGCTTGTAGATTTGTGAAGCCATCGGCCGTTTGATTTGCTTCATTTGAGCTTTGATTTCTTTCTTTCTCACTAATTACAGTCAGACACAAACAATTAACGTCGAGCTCATAACAAATAAAACCTGCTCAGACGTGGCAAACAAATGTGAAAAATCGCTTTTAAAGGAAGCGGAACTGAGTCAAAAATACGAGATGACTGAGGCAGAAACATTTGTTATTCACCCACCTCACATCTGGGACACTAAGGGCTATGAAGGTGCATGTTGTACTGTATATGTCTGTGTGAGCAAATGTCTATGCTTGTGCTTATGTAGAGTCATTGAAATGAGACCATAGACTCAACTAAGCTAAATCACTCGATACACGCCCACCATTAATTAACAGTCCTATTAGAAAGGATCTACACTTGCAAAAAAAAAAAAACGTAGAAGAGGGCTGATCGATGGCAGTGTGATTAGAGGAGCTGGTTTTCATCGCCCCTAACAGAAAGACTCCAACTGCTCGATGAACATGACGCAGACCAACATAGAAAGAAGTGCACTGAACAATAAATACAAGGCGGACAGAGGCTGATAAGTGGAGCTCATGGACGCAGATTAACACAAGATAGAGAATACAACTAAGCAGGAAAGCATTGGCTTTACAGAATAGAACTGTAACACCAGTATAGAATAAAATATGATGTCATGTCCTAAAGTAGGTCCCTCCATCATGTTCAGTTCTACAGAATGGATGCAATGCAAAGCAGAATTACTAATCACTTGTTTAGAAATAAGCGAGGAATGCTGCAGGAGACTGTTGCTGACCGGCGCAGAGGAGTACATTAGCATTCCTAATTAAGACTCAGCAGTCTCCCAGGGACACCACAGGCTACAGTCTAATGCAATATGTGATTAGATAATTAGGAAGTATAAACTTCAATGTATCAGAGAGGTGAGAGAGGCTACGCGCTCGAGCTTGAGCTCATATGCTCTGTGTGTGTGTGTGTGTGTGTGTGTGTGTGTGTGCGTGTGTGCGCGTGTGCGCGCTTATCAACATGAGAGCAGGTGGTTCGACACTCACACTTCAAGGCGTGATCAATTTCCTTCCTCTGCTGGGCTACCAGAGCTTCCAGTTTGCTCTGGGCTATGGAGCCCTGGGATAAGTCATGCAGCAGTTCTGTGTCTGAGAAAGAGCAGAATCAAGGTTTTATTAGCTGATCTGTTTACGAGTGTGCTGTGCATAACTATAGGTTATATAAAAGCAGCAACTCTAATATAAATGACATCCACATATGTAGATGGAAGGGCTTGCTTTGACAGGTTTGTTGAAGGGATTCAGATATGCAGCCTATGAGAGGACTGTGGGTGGATCATCAATAAGTGTCTCTGAAACTAGATCAGACATAGCAATAAAATGAAACGGAAATTGTTACTCATAGTGACGCTCTTTATTTCCTGTTTAAACACAGGAAAAAGACGTAATAAAGTAATGGTAACACTAATCAATACATTTGGCTGCATCAAACCTTAAAACTAGTTGACTACAACTTTACTTTTAAATCGTATTAATTTTTATTTTTTTTGCTTTAAACCTAAAATAACATTGCTGCTCCAAAACATTTACTTCCATATTTTTCAAACAGACTTTTTATTGAACGTGTTGAAGTAGTAATAAGAGCTATACAAGGTTAGGAATTTGCATAATTTGCATTCACAGAATATGAGTTTGTGTGTTCATCGTTATGCAGTATGAACTCAGGATGCTGTGAGTGCACAGTACCCACAGCATCCTGAATGTTGTAGACTAACCAACAGTATGTGACTCTGTTCTATTTCAGCATGGACACAAACGGGTGTAATGTACACTAGATTACAATATGTATTTCTGAAATCCGCATAGATCGCCATGTACCTCCCTTCTCTTGCAGTATAAAGTCGACCGGGTTGCTGACTGCAGACACAGAACACTTGGGGGTTAACAGGACAACGCGCACCCTCTGAAGTCGCTTGTCACCGCCGTCCAAAGACTGGAAGACCTCTGATATCAGCTTCACATCTGAGTAGAATGCAGATAGAGTTTAACAATATCACCCGTAATCACAAACACACATTTGCTCAATGCTTTAAGTATAATCACAAGGTCCCGCTATATTCCAAAAAATACCCTGCCTGAAGGCGTCTTTTGTAATTATAAAAATGTCAGCTCTGTTACATGTGTTTACAGTAATTGTTCCCTTAATGACTAGCTGAGGTGGCCACTATCAGCATATAATGTTTACATGCAGCTTAGTATCTCAGCAGACGTCTGAGTTTAAGTGCACTGCCTGCATATAAGAGCCTCTGAATTTTGCTGACTGCTACCAATTTTTCAACCAATATTCTCTTGGTCATGAAAAAGCCTGTCCAAATTGATCAATTTAATCACTTCACTTTACCATAATAGTTATTAATCCAAAGTGGACATTTGCTAAAAGCATTCAGTTTGAACAAGTAGTGGATCAGTGTGACAAGGCCAACAGTTTTTTCATTATCTTTCATTGAAGTAAAAGACATTAAAGACAAAGATAGCCTGTGGAGTCACAACAACAAAGTAAGTAAGACCGTAAATACAAATAGATAGCAGTTTTCTCTTTTGTCTCACATACAAAGACACTAACAGATACTGCACTCATGGACACATCCATGTTATGCCTACTCTTGCAGCCCATGGCAGTGACGGCCTGCTGCAGCTCCTCCCTCTCAGCGTTTGTACGATCACTGACACAAATGTAGACTGTGGGCTGGTAGTTGCTGTTGGCTTTATGCTTCTCTGCGATTAGGGAGGCAGTGTGGGAGACAGTGAGGCCAGAGAAGCAGCCCACCATAAGAACATCTCCTTCCTCTGGTAGCAGGGAGCACACTGCGTTTGGGCCCAGGGTGCAAGATTTATCCTACAGACACATTGAGTGAAAGCATTAGTTTGATAAAGAGACCAACATACTTCAACAAAAGTTGAAAAGAGGAGAGAGAGTTTGGAACAGCTGTTGCAAAGCAGGTAGGGAGGGGAGGCAAGAGGAGGAGAGCAGAAGAGGAAGCAAAGGAGGAATAGGGAGAAAGTATGAGAGAAACAGTGCAGTCAGATTAAAACAAAGATGCCCTTCAATCATTAGGGTCCCCTCCAGAACGTATATCCCTGTGGAGCCACTGGGCTGGCTTGAGTTTCTGTAGTTAATATCCAGATCACAGGGTTTATCAGGAAAGACAATCCAGGCTGGAGAAGAACAAGGACATTTGAAAAGAGAGAAAAATAGAGGAGAGAAAGTGTGATGGAGACGCATAAAATGGAGAGAGTAAGAGGTGATTAATTAGGCAGTGGTGTTGAATGTTTGATTGAGTTTGGCTGCAAAATATGATTTAATTGTGTTGTGGTGCTGTGTGCTGCTTACAGTTTGCATAGCAGATTGACTTTAATGGAGTAGAAATTAAATGATTAAAGGAGAATTCTGGTCGATTTCAACCCGTAGCTCTGTTGTTTGTAAATTTGGAGTGCTGTCAGTAGCGAGAAAACGATTACATTTTCTTAATCACGATTAATCATTGAATTTCTATAGTTAATCGCGATTAATCGCATGTTTTATCACATGATTAAAATTCTATTATTTTGCATTTCAGAACTGTTTTTAAGTACATATTAACAATGGAAAGCAATTCTTACCAATCTTGATTGGGAATCAAATGAATGCAAAGAAAGTTACTTTATGAACTTGACTTTAAGATTTGTATTTGTTTATTATATATTTAATCTAGTCACACATTTGAATCTAGAGTCAATATTAGGGTTGGGTATTGTTTGGTTTAGATACCGGTGCTAAAGCGGTACTTTTAAAACGGTACCGGTGCCTTAACGGTGCCTGAACCGATACTTTTTAAGAAAGTAAAAAAAAAAAAAAAGAACAGTTGGCGACATTAAAGACTGGCTTGTTTATTGCTAAGGCCATATCGTCAAAATTAAATGTGTAATAATAATGTAATCACTATAACAATAACTTATTTCACTAGTAAATAGCTGTTGAATGACAAAAACCACCACCAGATGGGAAAAGGGCATTTAACAACAACTTTAAATGCACCACAAGGCTGTAAATTACCAGTTTCGTTGAACGCACCGTCTGTGTTTTTCCGACAACAGCAGCTGCAGATTGTTACATCCTGTGAATCCTCTACAGTGAAATACAGACAAACTTTACACCGTTTAGCGTTAGCTGTCAGCATTGTAACAGTGTTTAATCCAGCTACTAGCTAGCGGTAGGCTAACGTTAGCTGCTGTCGAGTATAGTGTTAACTAGCGTCACGTGCAGCGATGTTTCTGTTGCCTGTAACGTCTGTTTCAGAGCATCAGAGAGAATATCAGTGGCACCAGAATGAGGCACCGAAATCCGCGTTGCTATTCCTGCAGCAGCAGGATGTGTTACGAGGAAGTACGGCAAAATAGTAGCCTGTTAGGCACGACGCAAAGCTGAGTGAAGTGAAAATAAATTAATAAATGGCGGTATGCGATTAATACGATTAAAAATAATTTACGCATTATGCTCGACCCTTAATCGCATAGCGATAAACGCGTTAATGCTGACAGCCCTAATTAAAACACACACGC
Source organism: Sander vitreus (assembly GCF_031162955.1). Taxonomy (NCBI): domain Eukaryota; kingdom Metazoa; phylum Chordata; class Actinopteri; order Perciformes; family Percidae; genus Sander; species Sander vitreus. Next base: position 18,521,927 of record NC_135864.1, read on the forward strand.
ACTGCACATACTTTACATTGATTGTGTCTAGATTGTGATATTGTAATTTTCTTTTTGATGTTGTTGAAGTAAAGACACAAAAGCACAAATGAAATGTGTACTGTTATATTATTAAACCACTGATAACCGACTAATGTTAGCAATATATTATAGAACTGTACAATTTACTTATTCTTACAATTTACTTATTCAACTTTACTTGTAAAATATACATATTCTTAATTTTTCCTAATAGAACTGTGCAATTGCACATCGGATTGGGATGAACTATCCATCTGAGTTGATATTCTACACTGACACAATCTCGTTATTATCCCAAAACTCCGTGGTTGTCTCTCTCTCAGCTCAGCTGACAGTCTGTGAGTAAAAAAAAAAAAAAAAAAGTCTGTGAGTCTTCACCGACTTTTTGAATCAAGCTCCACTGGTAAGGATTGCTTTCCATTGTTAATATGTACTTAAAAACAGTTCTGAAATGCAAAATAATAGAATTTTAATCATGTGATAAAACATGCGATTAATCGCAATTAACTATAGAAATTCAATGATTAATCGTGATTAAGAAAATGTAATCGTTTGACAGCCCTAGTTTTAATACATAATCTGAAGTGTACAAAGAAAAAATAGTTCAGTACTCTTTTCCTAGGTCTAGAACATGCTCATATAACACTAACTCGAACCATTTTCTCATATTCCTCCTGATCTAACTCCAAGCTCCGTCTGTCAGCTCTGTGAGCTTCTCTCTGCTTTCGCCAACAAGCTCCACCGTTGCCTTGGTTACCTTATGCATGCGCATGCGCGATAGCTGTTGAACTTTTGAACTCCAGCCGGCCACTCTGCAGGCTGAGCTGTGCTGTGGTGTTAGGTTACAGCTTGTTGCTACAGTCATTACTATGGAAATAACCTTGGCAAATCGTTTTTTGGGGGAAAAATACGCTGTGGAATATTGGATTGTGTGAGTTCGGCAATCGACTAGTGTGGACTTCACCAGAAACCAGGAAATAAACAGAGGTATGGATTAACACAACTTTTATGCATTTCTGTCACAGCTACTGCAGTCAAATTCGCTGTGTTCCCTCGGTAGGAATAACTGAACATGGTTAGGCACTTGTAATGACATTTCAAACATATTTAGAGGCTAAAAACAAGTTTAAAACTTGCCCTGTTTAAGCCTGTTGGCTGCTAAATCTAACAGGAGGATAACACGGTGTAGGCAGCACCGATTGTTTTCGTTTTTCTCACTACTGACAGCACTCCAAATTTACAAACAACAGAGCTACGGGTTGAAATCGACCGGAATTCTCCTTTAAGCCGCTCTCCCCCTCCCAGACTAGAGGATTCTTTATGGCTCAAAGTGAAGTATGGCCAGATGAGAGGAACTGATGTGAAATATTTGTATCTGGGAAAACTAATCTTAGTTGGCGTAAGGGAGCTCAGTCTTAAAATCAATTTGAGCAAGTCCATTACCAAAGTGAAATCATAAATATCAGAAAAGATTGATGGGGCTGAACAGATTTCTGACTGTAAAGTCTGCAGGGAGAAGGCTGCTCTTGTCAGAAACCTCCTCTCTCTGTGAAGCTTGTACCTGGATGATGAGTTTGTAGTCACTAAGCAGCTTGGTGGTGTACAGCTGAGCTTTCAGCTGAGCAGGGAACACCAGTAGATCCCCACAGTGGGAATCCTGGCAGAAGGTCTGGTCCTCCAGCTGCCCAATTGATTTCACCTGGGAGAAGCCTGCACGCTTCAGCACACTTCGGACCTCGTCAAGGCTAGAGGCGAGGAGAGAGGGGAGCAGATTTGTGGAAGCCCAAGAGAAGAGGAAGGAGGGAAGAAGGTGAGAGGTGAGAGAAAGAGAAAGACTGTCATAATAGATAATAATAGTGTGGAGAATTGCTATGTGGCCTTTTAAAAGACTTTAATGTAAAATGTGCTGGAAAAGCCATCAAGATACACACGCGCGAACACACACACACACACACACACACACACACACCACTAGTCCCAACAGGTGACCTTTACAGTCCGAGAGCTTGCTGAGGTTGTTGCTGATTGAATCTGTCCACAGCAACAGGATTTACACCTAACTGAATCAGCCTGTCGGGACGCCTGCAAGAACACACACACACACACACACGTGCACGCACGCACACACAAACACACACACACACACACACACACACACACACACACACACTCCAGTGGTTTAATTGGATGTCAGCTGAGCACCTAGCCCATAAAACATTAGGCAGCAACCCAACTTAAAAGGTCTGTGTATAGATGTAGGTGTGTGTGTAGATGCTTGCACACACTCTGTATTATGCTTAAGGTGCATTCTTGGGTTTATGTACAGGTGTGTGCATGTACAGGTGTACTTTATCTGCTTCAGAGTGTGTGAGTGAGTGGTATACGTTTGTGTGTGCTCAGCTAACCAACCTGCTCCTCTGTGTGTTGATCCATGCGTAGAGTGGAAGGCTGCTTGATCTCTCCTGCTTCATCTTCACACTCTCCGGCAGGATACACTCAATGGACAAGAGATCATGTTTGATCCTGCAGCGGGCCAGAGAGGCTGCCAGCTTGGTTTTAAACCTACGTACAACACATTTTGTTTTAGCTCTTCTATATTTTCAGTTTGTGCTCTCCTTTTATACTTCCACTACGAGTTTGGGTTCTTCCTTCTACTTTTTTTTCTCTGTGTTATTCTCTTTCCTTACCTGAGGAGGTAGCTCTCCACATCTCTAACTTCTTGTACGATCTCGTCCTCCCCTTGGCATTCCCGAGGGAAGAATTTTCTGTCCTGGAAGTCATAGAGCATGACGGCAACAAGGCTCATCTGATCATCTGGCTAGAGCATGAGAGCAAAAAGTACAGTTAATTGGTGACTTCTGTTTTAACAAGAGAACAAAGGAAAATGAGGAACAAGGAGAGAGGCTGCATGCCTAACAGACAAATTTCAGATTTTTAATAACATGACTGACACGCAAGCTTTTAATTAGTGAATGGTTACGCCTCAAAGATCAGCTGCATGTGGTACATATCTAGAATGTGCATGTGCATAAAACCAACACAACCTGATCTTAGGTAATAGCGTACTGGTGATTGCTCTATTTTGGTTACCTTTTTTTTGGTTACCTAAAGAGGGGTACAGTGCAGCGATACTATATATTGGTATTCATTTTGAGATCAAATTATCCAGTTTGCACGCACACGCACGCACACACAGTAGCTGATAAAGTAGATGTCCTGCCATGAACCCACTGCTGCCACTTAATTAAATATAGGAGAAAGCCTGAGTTATGTCTCTACCTCTCCTCCTCTACAATTATCTCTATCCATTCAGCTCTCTACCCTCTCTCTCTCTCTCTCTCTCTCTCTGAGGGTGGGAGGGCACCAGTCGCATTAGTGGCAGATGGTGTTCCACAGCAGCAACAGCTTGCAACATCCTCACTACTGGGCTAATGGGCCGAGAAGCTAGAACGCTACAAGGGTTTTATGCTGCAGCTAAGGAATTAGCCAGCACTTATTATTCATTCCAGAGGCTTTTCATTTCATTTTGTGGAAAGGTCGGTTTCAGAGACAGGTTGTTGTGGCACTCCACTTTTCCTCTCTCGACCTCGTTCTCTCTAACTCCAGTTCTACTTTCCCATTACCAATGTCAAACCCTTGGGTGTGGGAAAATTCCCAGTCATTAAGTTGCCTGGTGACGGTGTCCCATGGTGGGAAACGGGCCTACAGTAAACATGCCTGCTGTGTTTAGTCACATAAACAGGTCTGTGACATAAGAATATTTAAGACGATTCTAGCAGTAACTTAAGTGTCATTTGGCTCATTTCACATGGGGCTTAGACCTATTTCATGTTAAATGTGCCAGTGTACCTAATATGCTTGCCTCACATCTACAATGTCACTCATTTTCATCCTACGCAGGATTTAGGCTTCATTTTCTCTCTCCGTTCTGATCAAATGCGCCTCGGGCTCATTTCAGCATGCAAGTCTATCTATAACTTCATTTTTTCATGCTCATTTTTTTTTCTTCGTGTACCCCCCCTTTTCCAGCTCACCTCTTCCCTCTCACCCACCTCTTTGTCCTCTATCTATCAAGGTTGAACTTTATAGATGCCAGTAGTGTAAAAGGAGGTAAGAGTGAGCTCTAAAGACTGTCTCATTGTGTCTGGGCTTTATTGTCTCACTGGAGGGATGCAGAGTAACGACCTGCCACCAACACATAGGGAGACCCATTCATTTCAGCCAGGGCCATATTTCACAAGGCTACAGTGTGAGTGTATGTGCGTGTGTTGGGGGGGGGGATTCCTTTGCAAACACACATTCATGTGTATTAATGTGTCTGTATATGTGTGTGCCCTCTCTGAAGTAGACATTGGCTGTCTACAATCTGTACACTCCATGACAGCTCAGTTTGCTGTTAACATATTCTTCATTCTTGCCTTCATGACTCTTCTTCTCTACTAGCTCTATCAGCTATGTGCACACAGACTAGCTTTGTGCATGTTTTATCACCATCTAGACGGTTAGAGAAGCAGCTAGAGCAGCCCCTCGCTTCCCCCAGCTTCTTTTATGTGGAGTGTTAAAAGTAGGGCAAATGACAATCTCCTCCAGAGGATACCTCTTCATTTAAGTAGCAGAGCATTCATCTACTGTCTAACAGCCGCAGGAACACGGCTGTGCTGGGAATCTCTCTTTTACAACTACCCAGCACAGCCTTAGTATCACTAATAACATTCAGCACACTGGTTCTAGGACGTACGTAGGATAGACACTGCAGAAAACACTCAGACGACGCATCATCCAAACACACCCCTTGGGCTGCTACATCATTTTGATTTCATCACTAATTAATGGGGAGTTTTGCTTGAGAAAACTAATAATGGAAAGACACGGCCAGGCACATTCTGTCTCATAGTACCTTTTAGATGTGTTACTCCAAAGGGAGCAATTGCCATTGATTAGGATAGGGAATGTGAAAGACAGGAGGTGCTTTGTGAGTTGATGAAAGGAGTGTATCAGTGTAATACATCAATATTACTATTACTGATTAGAGGTCTAGAGAACAGAACAAAGAGTATGTGGAGGATGAACAGCAGGTCATGAATATTGGAAAGCACTGAGTAAAGCACCGTCAAAGGATTGTGAGCATAGACTGTAAATTAGTGGACAGCGCATGTGTGACGTCCCCCATTGGTTTGTGGAGATCTGCTATGAGTCGTCGAGTTTGCCGTTACGGGCGCAGCTATCCTGGTTGCGGATGTGAGGATTTTAGACGAGAGGGAGGAGTGAGGGAGGAGCCCTTACACTCTATGTTCAGTTGCACACTTTCACTAGCAATCACATCATAGCCACGCCCTAAAACACCCCCTGCTTTATCGCCGATTTTAAAATCAACGAGACCATAATTCAAAAAATGAACATCATTCTGTGTTGCAGAAGACTTAAAACTAGCAATTGAGAGCATAAACTCACTATGAAGATGTTTACTGAGGTAATAAATCAAGTGAGAAGTGGGATACTTTCTCTTAGACTTCCACAGAAACCAAAATCCTTTTGCAACCACACGTGTCGCCCCCTGCTGGAATTCAGACAGAATGCAGGTTTAAGGCACTTCCGCATTTGCAGCGCCGAACCAGATGCGTTGTCCATTAATATTAACAGTCTATGATTGTGAGTTTAGGAAAACAGTGCGAGGTAAAAAAAAAAAAAAAGCTATAGACAAAGTAATAGCATGGTAAACTCCAAAACTTAAGTCTAGCCATTCTCATAGTCAAAAGGAATTAGATTTTTTAGCAACAAATTGAAAGTAACAGATGTGCCTCTCGGTCACATAATGCCAACACACATTAAAGGGGTCAACAAGTTTACTTCTCTTAAACTACTGCTGTATTAAAAAATACTGTTTCTATGGAACTCACTTACCATTGGCTGAGTGAGGTAAAAGCAGCTGTCAATAAGGATGTCCTCCAGCAGATCTTGATCTGTGCAGAAATGTAAGGTGGTGGAGAATTAAAACAAGGTTAGGTAGAAGGATGAAAATGTAGTAATAGGGATTTCCATTACTAATTACGTGTTTAAATAATAACGAAGCATATTAGTGCCATTTTTTATATCAATGTCTAATTATCCCTAGAAATCAGTCTCGGCTCTATCATTTGGAGCATGGGATAGAGGACAATTACTCCTATATCCATTAACTGTTAGGATAGATGCTACAAAGGACAAATCCATATCTAATGATGAGAACAAAAAAAGAGAGAAAAGAGATTAAGACAAAGAGCAAGAGGGGCTCCTAGAGGCACCCCAAATGATCGTGATTTAATTTGAAAAGATAATTCAATCTGATGGAGGGTTTAATTTCCCGTGATTATACACTTATTTGGTGCTTAATTATAGTTAATTTGATTCTTCATTTGCCTCATTTATTTCATTCATTGTGTCTGTGGTGGTGAGTGTACGTGTGTGTGTGTGTGTGTGTGTGTGTGTGTGTGTGTGTGTGTGTGTGTGTGTAAAATCAAAAGGACTAATAACATTAATGACATTTAAAGTAATAAACAGGCTACATCTAAGCATGATCAGTAAAACTAAATATAACAGGCATGCATGTATTTCATACCAGACTAGACTGTGTTTGTATGCTTTGTTACCTTCTTTATTTCATTCAACACGTTACTTACAAATGATGTAGTGGTGACTTGGACAAACATCATTGTCTTATTTTACACTATATTATACAGATACAGGACTTAATATAAAACTTTCATTTGGACTATTATTTGTGAACTTTTTGGGAGTTTTTCTTTTCTTAATAGGCTATACAATACTATATTATCTGTGAAGTGTTGGGGAGTTTTCCCTTTCTTCCTAGGCTATATAATTAAACTTTGCTTTACCTTCTCGATCAAATCAAAAGGTAACTATGGCCAGTCAAGTTCTGCTTATCAGATTTGGGTGGTTTTTCATCTCTATGCCCTGGCTATCATATCATGAAGGCAGCAACTGTCTCACCAGCCTACGGGATGCATTCTCTCTGAAATACACATAAAACACACACCAAGACTTATCCCTTCCATTCCCATCTGTGAACAGCGGGCTTTCCTTTTCAATATGAGGGAGATGGAGAGCCGGCAACACTATCCGGTTTATCATGCCAGGATTAAAGAACATCTGCTTCTAAAGCCACTTTGCAGGTACAGCGTTTGCTCATTACACACTGGAAATGGGCAAAAGGATCATTTCATGAACGTGGATGTGTTTCTAGTGAGGTTGGAAAAAGCCTTTTTATGTTACTGCAGAGGAGTAAATAAAAAGGTGGGAATAAGATGCATGTGTTTGTTTAAGTGAAATCGCATGGTTTCAATATTAAAATTCCTGTGCAGTATGTGTCTACCACACCCATGGTTGCCTTCTTGGTTGATTCATATTCTTGACAGACAGACACACCTCTTAGGCTGCAAATAGGAGGTAAGCCCAGCCCTTCCACTAAGACACCATGGAAACCACAGACACTGCTGTTAACTTATCATAACATCTTAAATCATGCTAAACTGTACTCTGGGTCTCAGCCAAATGCACGCTGGGTAGATAGCGTGTAGGGCAGGACAAACACACACACACACACACACACATCTGCGTGCAGTTACATCAACATATACACACACACACACACACACACACACACACACACACACACACACAACAGCCAGGTACACAAATAAATGTTTGCACATAATAGAGCGTATCGTTTATTGAGGAAACAAATGCATATAATCAGCAGTGGTCTAATTTATAGCAGGTTTACAATAGTGGCCATTACTGCAGAAGGCCTTAAAGATAAGCCCTGAAGAGATAGCCACTCAGTGCACACAGTGCAGCTCAGACCCCTGAGGAAGCCATGATGGTTGTAGAGGTTATAGTCTCTGCATGCTATAAATCACACACAGCAGGTTGAGTAAAACACAGAGACAATTCTTCTATAAATCACGTTCAGTAGACACCTTTACACAACGGACACAGAGTCTGGGTTTTACTTGTGGGACAAGATAGATATTCTCAAATCAAAACTGCTCACTCTAGAAGTTGGCATGAAAAAAATGACTTGAAATCAGTCTAACAAGAAATAAATCCTACACCAGCAGGAGGCTCTCTAGCCATCACAGGACCCATGTTGAAGTTGTGTGTTTTGTGGCTTCCATCCAGGTAGAACACAATGAGCAGTGACTGATGGTGACTGTAGTCAAACAAATCCTCAGTGAAAGAGCCAGACCTGAATGCAGGCTCCTCTTTTCTTGAGCCAGGTCTTTGTCTCACAAGGTTTCCTCATCAGTGCACCAGATTGCACATTAATCTAACACCAGCCAAAAAAGGTACGTGCGATAAGTTATACAATCACTAGTTTGGACTAAATGGCAAATCTATCTTACATATTATGCACCTGCACAATTTAATATTTTCCGCGGCATACTGGTGGTGATAGCTGTTCTGGTTGTGGTCAAGGACAACAAATACAGCCTCTCTCTCTCTCATGCTCTAAATCAGGCCGAACACAAAGTGGTCCAAAGAAATGTTCTAGCTGCACACAGAGAATACAGCAGCCACAGTCATCTGACAAGGGCGTTTGGCAGCTCAGCTGGACAGTATGGACAATGAGGCAGAAACACTCAAAGGAGTAGCCAGTGGGAAAAAAGGAGAGAAGAGGAGGGAGCGGGGGCTCTCATGGCCAGCGACAAGGTCAGCTTCTTTTTTTACCAGTAAAAATCCCACAAAAATAGCTTTACATAGCTTCATAAACCTGTACATACCTCGAGCACTGAGAACACAAGGTAAAACAAGCCAACAAGGAATGAAACCTTGACAAGCTAAAATGCCTCTAGGTCAGTGATCAAGCCGACAGTCACTCACAATATGAAAAAAAACTTTTTTTTTAAAAGAGGCAGGAGAGGTCAAAGAAATACAAAAGCCCTGAAGATATATAAAAAAAAAAAAAAAATTAAAAAAAAGGAACAGAATGAAGTGAAGGAGGAGGAAGAGAAGTGAAGGCGTAAATACAACTCGACTGCTAATATTTGTCATTTGGCCGACTTAAGCATCGTCTTTGTCTATGAAATGTCAAATCCACACCAGGGTAAACATCATCACCAAGTCAAACTCCATATTTTAGTATTGACTGACAATCACAGCAACAGACTAGTCTGTGTCCTCAGCCACCGATGATGAGCTTACTGAATGACTTTTTTCTTTTAAGCAGATAAGAGTTATAATCACAAGATCAATACCAGAGCTCATTGGCATTTTGTTCTGCTTGTTTTTCGCTGCTTTAGCATTTTCTTCTTTAGGTTAACAACTGACCTCAGCTCAATTTTGCATCAGTCAGTCCAAGTGCTCAGTACAGTGCACAAATGGTGTGTGTGTGTGTGTGTGTGTGTGTGTGTGTGTGTGTGTGTGTGTGTGTGTGTGTGTGTGTGTGTGTGTGCGTGTATGTGTGTGTGTGTGTGTGTGTATGTTGTTGTTTAACTATATTCGTGGGGTCCAAAAACTGGGAATACAGTATACTGTATACAAGGTTAAAGGGCTGTTTGAGGGTTAAGACTTGGTTTTAGGATTAGGGTTAGAATTAGGTTATGGTTAGGGTGAGGGTAAGGATTAAGGTTAGGCATTTAGTTGTGATGGTTAAGGTTAGGGTAAGGGGCTTGGGAATGCATTATGTCAATGACGGGTCCCCACAAAGATAGTGAGACGCACTGTGTGTGTGTGTGTGTGTGTGTGTGTGTGTGTGTGTGTGTGTGTGTCTCTGCCAGCATGGGTGTGTGTCACTAGCAAATCAATTTCTGCACCAAAAGTCAGGCTGTTCGTAGGAGGAGGAAGAGAGGAGATTAACATTGGCTTCCAGGTCGTGTCGTTTCCTCTGCACCCAATTTAACCACACAGCCAGCCCGAGCAAATTTTAACATGTGACCAAAATACGTATGTGACTGAGGCAAGTCGACAATCACGTCTCTATAACTGGAGTAAAGTTTCATTGATTATCAGTACCAAGATGCTCTGTCAATTTGTTGTTATATGTGCAAACACACCAACTGCAGCACCTAAGATACAGGAAAACGCCTAGGCTACTTCTTTTTTTCTATTAGACCATGGTCCAAGTAAAAAATATAATATATATTATATATTTTATCATAAAATTATGATATGATATTATGATTAAAGTTCAGAAATAATGCAACTAGTGCAGGTATCTTCCTAAGATCCTTTAAGTTAGCCAATGATGGCCTTTGTAGCTCCTCCTTTGTTTAAGTTATCTCTGTTGCTAGCAGGAACTCACTACAAATGAACTAATTCTATAAATGTCAGACATGGAGGATTGGACCTGCAGAGAAGAACTGTAATAACATAGCACTGATAAGAAATAGAATATTTGTCTTTAAAATGAACTCTGAACAAAAGGGGGGATTCAATTTAACAAGAAATGCGGTATATTGTAATTGTTCTAAATTCAAGCAGGCCATTTTTCCTTATAAGCAAATTAACATGTTTTCACTTGCCTACAATAACAGCAAATTCCTCATCCTTGTTAGTGTATACATAAATCCTCTCATAGAGAGAAGAAATGGGTGATGGATGAAAACAATGTCCTGGCAATATGATCTCTAAGGTCTCTCTTATTATTATCCTTAGCAATCTCGTAGATTTCTCCTGGTAATGTAAGTACTATAGCCTACAGCTGTAAAACTAATATAGGTTACTGCAACAAGGCTGGGGCTTGTGATGATGAATATTATGAGGTGATCTGCATAACTTGTGGGACATGTAGGCCTAAGGCTTATCCAAGTTCAGCGGATGGATAGTGAGAAGGAAAAAAATCAATCATGGCTACGAGGGTGTTCCTGCTACCTGACCTCTCCATCCACTGAGAACGTATTAAATCGATTACAGCCAGATTCCTGCACTGACAGTTGGCTCACCTCCACTCCCTTATCACCATGGTGATTACACACCCCTGTGACTTTAGACACCCAGACCCCACCCTAGTCCCAGATAACAGATTATGGGCCGGATTGATTTGTAGCATCACACACAATTCCCCCTGGTCATTCAAGTATTTTTTTTTCTTTTCTACTTACCCTTCAATCTATCCTTATCCAATTCTACCTGTCAATTAAATTCCCCAGGGCTATTCAGTCTCATTTTAAGTGGCTGTTTGTTTGCCTGTAATCAAATAGTTTTACTTGAAATTTAATGCACCTGCAATTATTCAAAATAGGTGTTGCTGAACACCTTTTGCTGATGTCCCAGAACACACAACGTAAGTGAATAAAGTGTGTGGACATGTAAATACATGTGCAAGATTGACAGGATAAGGAAAGACGGAAAGGAAAAGGGGAAAACTGTTATGACAAAAGGTTAAACAAATCCAACTAATTTCATTTACACACTCACATTTAAGTGTATTGAAGGCCAGCTCATAAGATGTACGTTGCATCTCCTCATCTTTGACTTCAGGTAAGGAGAGCCCTCTTTCTTTGCCATAATTCACCAACCGGTGTGCAGCGGGCTTCTCCAGGTGGTTCTTCTGGAAGATGACTGACGCCAGCAGGTAGACTCTGTCTGGAAAGCCCAGCTGACCTTGGCCGGTGGTCTGGAGCTCTGGAGAAATAGCAGGGATGTCGTCGTCGTCGTCGTCGTCGTCGGCTGGCTTCTCCAGAGGTGTCAGGTCCTTGCTCCCTGCAATCTGGGAGCCAGCCTTTTTTGTCTTGTACATGGAAGAGCGAAAAAGACGCCCTGCAATGTTTTTATTTTTTACCATCTTCTCAGAGTATGTTCTCACACCTGAAAACACACCATGAAATTCTTACTTTGGGGACTTAAATAATGCACAAACCATATACAAGATTCTAAGTTTGACATTTAAAACAACATTTGTGATTTGGGGTAATACAATTTACTTCACTTCACTTTACAGATGAAAGTCATTCATAAGAAAAATTGAGTTAAGTCACGTTAAGTTAAATAAGCTATTTGTGATCAATGCCCATCCCTAAATATTATAGCAACATGTCATCCAAATATGTAACTGTTAGCTAACGTTACACTTAGCTAAAGCTAGCTAATAGTTATAGCCATGGTGTAAATTTAGATTTAACGCGTTACTAGTATATTTTCTTTAGGTTATATTATCTTTGCTTTGTTTAATTTAATGTTAATTAATCTAATGTTAACCAGGTTGCAGGAAATTTGACTAATCGTTAGCTAGCTAACTAACGTTAGTTAACTTTAACGTTAAATCACTTTAGTAAATATTGTGACCTAATGTTAGGTTGACGTTACCTTAGTTATATTGAATTAAGCATAGCTGAAATGCAATTGGCGGTAAGTAACTAACTGAAGCACACAGTTAACGTTAGATAAAACTCTGATTCAGTCTAGAAACAAGTAAGTAGCAAACTTTAACGTTAGCTCGCTAGCTAACGTTAACACATTCTCGGAATGATTTAAGTAACGTTAACGTTAAACTAGTTTATGGCATTGCTTTAACCAGGCTGACGTTACTGTCTGTTAGCAGCAGTTCTAAACTAGGAAACATGTCGGTGTAAATCACGTTACCTTATGAGAAGAGTGTCCTCTTTTCTCTTCTAAAAATATTGTACTCGTATCCGGGACTCTTCATATTTACCGGTGTAACGTATGTAACGTCAACGGTACCTTAACGGCACTGCTGCAGGTCGTTCTGTTAACCTTGATTCGAAGCAAAGTTTTAACTGCCAATAAAGTCCCCACTATAAATCTGGGTCCGCTGTGAGGCGATGGGCGTCTCCACAGATGTTGACTGAAACCAACCTGCTTCTACCCTTGACTTGCTTTTCATTTATTTGAAAGAAATACTTTTAAGTCTTTAGGTATAACAGGGTAACGTTAGTCGTGTCTCCACTTAAAAACAAACTTTTCCAAATGTCTGTCAACATTGTGGAGCATTTTGGATTTGCGTGTTCCGTCACCATGGCAACCACATGCTAATTTCAAGGTCCTGTTCTTCACGGATCAAGAATTAATCTCCTTAACGCTGGAAGTCCTTTGTCTCTCAGGTACATTGTAGCTAGGCCTTTTAAAGTTTTACAGAGCATTATGCCAAAGGAAAGCTAATGACAACACTGGTGGACAAATACACCTAATTCAGTTGTAGATGGCATGCAGCTGCTGTTTCAAAACTATAGGTAATATCTATTGATATGGAGAAAATTGTGTCTGCACATAAAATATTGTCAAATTGTAGCCCTAACTGTGATCATTCCATATTTGTTCCCAATAACACTCATGTCACATAATTTGGTATATGTTGTATACTGTTTGTTTGCAGTTTTGTATATTTGAACTGAAACCTATTTCAATTGTAAAGTGAAATTAAATCAAAGTTTTTTTACACTAAGTCCAGACGCTTCAAATTTCTTTCCATAGAATCAGAGTCAGTGACCCTATTAAACTACTTAAACAATAGTGCAATGAAGGTAATTCTGTTTTTATTTTTCAAAATGCTTTTTATTAAAATATGTTCCTTGTATGAACATAGAGATTACTGTGTAATTTAAGTATGATGTTAGTCAGAATCATGGTAAACAAAGTACTCAATCAATACCAGTGTAAAAATAGTCCAATTGAAATATCAAAAGCAAAATATAGCCTACTTAAAGTATGAAAAGTAAAAGTACTCATAATGCAAAATGGCCCCTCTTAGAGTGGTATGTTATTATAGCCTATTGTTTTATTATGATTGATGAATTACCATGTCAGCAGCATGTAAATGCTGTCGCTGGTTGTCAGTTTTAAACTGACCATATGTTTAAAAATCTTAAATCTGCAACGAGAACTCCATATTGTGAAGTAATGAGAATAAAATAGCACAAAATGGGAACACTCATGTAAAGTTGAGTTGAGTAAAATTACTTAGTTCTGTTCCACCACTGGTTTGTCAGTGGTGAATATACTGTATCATCACAGTTATGTTCACATTCTCTTTGTAAATCTAAGTAGTGCTAGATAATGCTTCTCCATTTGCATTTGCAATTTTGTGAAGCACATGGTAATTTCCCCAGCAGTCTTTCCTTCAGTGCCTGAGCTGCTACGCCTGTCCACATTACATGGTTCACACTTCTCCTGGTCTCCCATGGCGATTACAGCCTGCTGTGGCCCCTGCAACTCACTGAGCTCTAATGGAAAGCAATGCAGTCGGCTTCTCTCAGACAGAAAATGTAAGATATTCTAACTTATATCACATGCATCATGCTTCAGCATGAAAATCCCTTTGGAGAAAGAGGATAAAAAACAGTGACTCCTCTGCCCATTTGATTTCTTCTAAACAGAGCCCACACTGGCGAGACTCAACAGAACAATCAACAGGCGTGCTGCCTGCTGCCCCAGCATTTTTTACTCACTAACTCCTAATATAGCCTCCAGATTTAATTATGGAATTGCAGTAAGGCATATTGTCTCTTGCCATTTAATAACATTGATGACTAATAATAATAATAATAATAAAACTAGACTATTAATCTTTTTTCACCTCTCAGTTGTGAAATGTTGTGAGTAGCTGATAAAAAAAGACAGTGGGAATAATTCTGAAGTGCACATCTTGTGCACTCATGTTGCCACATGCAGCTTTCAAATTAAGCTCTGGGGCATCCACCACCCAAATGTAATGTGGGAAATGAGCTCCCTCTACTGTAAGATTAAGGTATTGAGATGAAAAATCTGGAAGAGATAATGCTTAAAATCCAGTTTTCTTCAATATCATTCTGACTCCATTCTGCCTCTTCTGTTTATTGCATTCACATTCCCTACCTACTGTAGTGCGTCATTTTAAAAGAGGTATATAAAAATCTGTAGCAATACATAATGCAACATACGTTTTATGAAAAAGAGTACAAACTTGCACAGAAATGTAAATACAAAGTGAAGTACAAGTGCCTCAAAACTCTACTTAAGTACAGTACTTGAATGGATGTAGTTTACTTTCCACCTCTGGTATCAACAATGCTAGGTTCCTTTCCTTCCGTATTGTTCTTTATTCTTTCCTGTTCCTTTCATCTTGCACACACAAACACACATTGACTTGACTTTCCAAGTTTAAGGTATGGTTTTTTTGGAAGAGGGGGTGTCAGAGTGTGCTCATTGTGTTACATAATTTACGCTCCATATTACCTTACATCCTCACTGCCCTGGCTGCGCTACAAACAAAGCTTGCTCATTAACTATTCACTGGATGATTTTGAACAGAGAAATGATTCTGTAGATCCGGAGGGTGCGCTGACGCTGGGTCTCTCAGCCCCAGGCGTCTAATTACACTGTAGTGAATAACACATGTGCTGTTTCTCCACTGGTCATATTTTAACTTAATAGAAGATCCGATTACATGTATTCAATGGTCAGATGATAAAGTACCTATAGTACCTACATATCAAAGCCATGATTGACGGAGATGGTAAAATGCTGAACATTTACAACATGCTATCAATAGAGGTGGTAAGGATTGTATAGGAAGAAAAGTAGCCAAAATGCATGGCAGGCAGCAGAAAACAATGATTTAACAAAAATGTGTTGTATCTAATGTCCCTTTCATTAAAAGTACTCTGCACTGCCTGCATATATTATCATAGTCTGGTCCATTTTGTTTGGTTTTAGATGACCAGAGAATGTAACGGTGATATAGGACACTAAATTATCAATTAAGAAATCATGGGATTTACCTTTTTGTCACTGTTCTATAACACGTGCATGTGCTCTATATATGTACATGGAAGAAAAAAAACAGTGAAAGCAAAGTAAAATGTTTAATTTCAAATCACTTTAATCTGCAATGTTATTATTAATGATAAAGCAAAAGCTACAAAGTCCATTTTTCAATGTACATGTTTATAAAAAAAACCTAAATAGTTTTATTTAAGCAAAAAGAGTTAATTGAGTTAAATATAAAGAAATCTGTAGCATCATGGTGCATTGCCAATGATGAGGATGCTCATGAGGAAGACCATGATGAAGAAGATCCACATGAAGAATCTGTCCATCACCTTAGCGATCTTCTTCCATTCTGCCCCTTTGGCGCATGTGGCCCTCTGCTCTCGGAAACAGTTGGCAATATATTCTACATTGCGCACCAGCTTGGTGTCCACACCAAGGAAGCCACTGCCGTGGCTGCAGAACACACAGGGGCCAAAGGTAACAGAGGGGCCTTGAGGTGGAGGCTTTTTGTCTTCAGGGCAGCAGGGGACCTGGTCTTCTTTACAGCAGTCACCTGTTGGGATTTTCCCATTAGAGCCTTCATATTTCCCAGGTGCAAAACTGGAGATGTGGCTCCTCTCTTCTCTGGTGATGTGGTGCTGGGCTTTCACTCTGGGATGGTGTTGTGGCTTGGGGGTCTGAGGTCTGGGGTTTTTGCGACCCTGCCAGTCCTGTCGGCTACTGTGGCTCCCTGGTTTACCATTCGCATGAAACTGGGAGTTGAGGTGCTGGTGACAAATGTCATCCTGGAAGAAGTGAGAAGACGATGAAGAGGAGGAGGAGGAGGCAGAGGCACAGTTCTCGCCCACCTCATAAACAAAGAAAATCTTGGACATGTAGTCAATGATGAGGACTTTTGCCCAGTGGGGGACTGGTTTGGCCTCTGGACCACAGAAGTGGATGTTCATAATGAAGATGGTAAGAGATGTGGAGGCCGTGACCATGGTCATAGTGGCAATATAGTACTTCCCTGTGTAACAGGAACAAAAACAACAACAAAAATAGGTACTTATTTGACTTATGTCTTGTGTTGTCTGTCGAGATTTCACTCAGATATAAAACCATACTAGCAGCGTTAAGGCTGTACTTACACAGACGCGATTGCAAGCCACTATAATACTTCTAAAGATGCTGTACATATTGGCTTTAACACAATCCTAAACAAACACACTCTTACCTATAAGGGGCACACTCTCAGATGGAGGCATGCTCTCAGCCACCATCAGCTGGAACACAGTGAGAGCCAGAAGAACGGTCACTCCAAGGGAAACCTTTTCCCCAGAGTCTGCAGGCAGGTAGAAACCCAGAGGAGCCAAGAAGGAGATGAGGAAGCAGGGGAGGAGGAGGTTGAAGATGTAAAAGGAGGAGCGGCGCTGCAGGAGCACTGTATAGGTAATGTCTGGATACGGGTCAGAGCAACAGCCGTACATGATGACGTTCTTGGTGGCCGGCATCCCGTGACACTCCCACTCCACATTTTCCACGAAGTCTGACAGGTCACCACTGTCCATGCCCATAATGATGTCTACCTGGAATTAGGGTAATGGATGAGTTGGTGTTGAGGAGGCACACAATCAGCTCCTCCCACTGACATTTCCCATGAAAAGATACATTTAGCAAATGCATACACATACTTATGTATGAACACAGAAAGAATGGCTCTAAACAATGAATCTCAAGGCAAGAGTATTTGTGTGTCTGATCTCTTTTTCAAGCTGGCCAGTCTCAGTTACCCTAGTGTATCATTTAACCGAGTCAACTGACCTGATAAATTTAGATGACACAGATCATCATCATCCTTGAGGATAAAAAGTGAAAATGGTCGTGCAGGTAAAGGTTTTTCTACAAACCTGGTTGCCATTGTAGGTCCAGGAACCAAAAGTCAGGTTACATTCCTGGCTGTCAAAGGGGAAGTAGGAGACGTCCACTACACAGGAGCTCTTAGTGATGGCAGGAGCATCCCAGGTTAGCTCTCCATTGTAGCGCAGTCTCACGTTGGTGTCCATTGGCCCTGAGAAGTCATCGTCCGCTCTGGAGGAGGAGAAAAAATTGACACAAACGTGTTATTTGGTTAAATGGTGAATATTGTATGCTTTTGAGACTGAGTTACCTGTGTATTAAACACACCTTTACAGTCTAATATGAGCCAATACAAAAGGCTTGCAATATAACCCACAGTAAAAAGTTGATTCTACACACTGTGATCTCTGATCCATTTATTGCAGGGTTTTTGTAATGGACTCCATTAACCCCTAATAAACTAATAATTCATAACATACAGCGTTTGTGCATTGTATATATTATATGATTATGGCTAATTAAATGTAGATTAATTACAAAACTTTAATTACATTATTATGACATAATATCCAAAAGTGGTGTCCTGAACTACAAAACACAACATATAGTTTATGTATAACGGTATGACTTCTGTTTGGCAGTGGCTGTAATCATGTAAAAATGCTTATAAAAAACATTTACCTACATATGCTGCATATTTCTAATAAATGTTTAGGCTGACCTAATTTTAGTTGAATCCTTTACTCTGTTTTAATCTACTTAAATTTGTTTTGACTACTGCACTTACTCTGCAGTCATATAATTTAAGATAATTACTGTAAAAGTATAATGATAATCTTACAATTATTGAGCTTATTAGTGAAGCGCCCTATTACAATGAGGTTTTGATGAAAACTGCAACTGTGTGTGTGTGTGTGTGTGTGCG
Organism: Sander vitreus; assembly: GCF_031162955.1. Classification (NCBI taxonomy): domain Eukaryota; kingdom Metazoa; phylum Chordata; class Actinopteri; order Perciformes; family Percidae; genus Sander; species Sander vitreus. The sequence goes on from NC_135864.1 coordinate 18,540,417, forward strand.
TGCGTGCGTGCGTGCGTGCATGTGTGTGTGACGTACGGGCGTACTTGTTATAGAGAACGAGGTCTGGCCTCCACACAAGGCTGCTGGGGATGTGGATCACCTCCAGCCCGTCATAGTCCTCTTTATCCCACTTCAGGTAGGCATCATGCCACGTCTGCCTGATCCACAGGTAAGCAATCAGCACCTGGTTCCTCTCATCCTTCTCACATACATACACACACACACACACACACACACACACACACACACACACACACACACACACACACACACACACAATCACACAAATGAGGACACCCACATACCTACATACAAACAATGGATCGATACTAACAGCAGCTAAAAGAAGGATCCTCTTGGTCTCCTTTTCATTTCTCTGTTGCTCATTAACTCTCTATGAGCATTACGAGGGGTTCAGATTATCGCTATAGCTGAAATTCAGACCTGTCTGTCAATATCAGGTGGATGAGCAGAGGTGCTTGCTGACGGGGGTGGGTGGGGGTGGTCTTGGTATCGCTGACAGAGCCTTACTGAAGCAATCCAATGAAAACATAAACGCTTTGCGTAATAGGACACTCCAACACAAACACTTATTCGTTCTCTGGCCATTCACTCCTCACTTCCCAAACATTAGTCAAACTATCAGGCCTACATTAAGTAGGAGAGCTGTGTTCTCTCTCTTTTCAAGCACACACCCCCAAACACATGTGCACAACACAAGTGCTAATTCACTGTGGGCTGACACAGCAATGAACCTGAACAGGAACCTGAGCCAGCTGAGTAACAGTAAGCCTGGCCTGTACAGTAGGAGGTCATTCATAAACATCTGCATCTCCAAACTCATCCTTCGGTGACCACCGTCCTAGTAATGATAAAAATTGTAAAAATGTAATCCAAATTCAACATATTCATGTTTTGGCTCTAGGTTGAGTGTAGCTATGGTGTCATCATCAGGGCTACTACTGTAGGTAGTTTTATTGTAAGCAGGGTGCAGTGTGACTAATTGATTGTCCAAGAAATGTTATGTTGACTTTATTGATTAATACATTGATTATTTATTGATTTTTATGGTGCTGTAATGAGGAATAAGCTCTTAGTAATGGCTGAAATAGTCACGTTAGCCATCAAAATAATATTCAAAAGTCAGAAAATGAAGTTGTTGTTTTTTGATAACTGATATCTTACCATAATATTCAGTACATATAATTAGAACTTAAGAATTTAGATTTGAGGATCTTGCCGATAAGCTAGTACCCACCATGTCTTTGATCTGAGAGAGGGTGATCTGTAAGGTGACATTGAGGGCTCTGTCTGTGTCCTCGACAGGCCGCAGAGCGCTGGAATAATTCTCCATCAAATCATTCAGAAGCTTGTGGGCATAGTGACCCTGAGCCGAGTGAGCCACTGGAGGGGGAAAGATGGGGTCATCAGTCATTCTCAAGTTATTGACAAAAAAGCAGTGCTTTTTAATGTCGTTTTTTTGTACCAATACTGAGATAGAAATGATTCTGTTGTCGGTACTGGCACCACTATGAAGACCATGAAACACTTAAACAGTATTTTCCTTCACATTATTCTAATTGTGTCTTTTAATTCATTTCAAAAACTGTTGCGATTGTTTATTGTTACTCTTCTGAATACCGTCCATGTTTAGGCCATACATCTATGATGACTAAATATTTTTTTATTACGTAAGACTATTATATGAATCATTACTTCGTTTATCTTGGGCAATTTCAGTCCCTCTTAGTGAACCGTAAGGAGAAAGCCCAACAAATTTGGAAAAGTTTGGAAATTTGTTTTAAATGGGGTTTAGGCCTTTACAGTATAATCAAAATATTGGTACATTAGCAAAAAACAAACGTATACACTTCACATAAGGTTTCTTAGATTGTTTGGTAAAATGGTTTTGAAACCCACAAAAAATAAATGTCGACGTCAACTGCTATCACACAGCAGGGGAATCATTTAGAACTGTTAAACCGCATGCGTTCCTTTTTTAACAAGTTAAAGACAGCACACTCTCTTTAATTAACAAAGGCACATAGATCATTTCTCTGCAAGCATGAGCGTCTGACTCACCTTCAGGAAGCAGAATCGCCAGACAGATTATTGGAATCATCGTGGGCATTTATTAACACCTCCAAGAAGAAATAAAAGGTAACTGCGACCAGCAATCTAACGGCCCTTTGGTGTCATCCCCTAACAGGCCTACATGGTGCCCGTTCAACCCCAGTTGAACTCAGTTGCAGATAGCAGGGCACCGTTTCATCTGGTCGTCCTCGCGGTCAGATAGGTTCCTGCTTGGCAGGGGAGGCAGCATGTCTGCTGACTGAGACACGGAATAAAACTCCGGCTATCACATAGCAGCAGAAACAGGATGCCCACGAATCATCGCCTCACCACACACTGGGCTATTCAGCTGTCAATCAAACGCCTGCAGCCAGGTGAGCTGCTGGTCTGCTCCTACAAAATACTGCCAACACCAGCAAGGTATGGAGAAGAAAAGACGGGAAAACCAATCACTCAATACAAACAATCAAGAGGTGTATAATTAATAGTATGGCTAGTTCTTTGGATGTGGACAACACAATGTCATGATTGTTAGTTGTAAAGTAACACATACAATGATGGGACAGATTTTCATCTCTAGCCAACTTGGTATACTTTCTGCAAGTTCTCTTTTCTACATTAAAATGCAAATAATAGTTTTTATTTAAAGTTAAACTAATCTGAATGTGTTATCTTTTTTGTTGAAGACGCACCACAGCAAGGTCAATTAGATCCTGTCTGAAAAAAACACCCGATATGAACGGAAAGGGTAAGTATTAACAATAATGTAATATGTATTAATCTGAGAAAATCAGCAATTGTAAACATTTTAGATATGGTAACTTGTGATGGTCACATTATTTTTCACATTTTACAGACTGAAGACGACTACTGATTATAAGCAAAACATTATCAGAAGATAATTGATATTTTTACGACAGGTTGGAATAATAATTGGGACCTTGATTACATAAAACGCTAACAGAAACGCTATATTTCATTGCTCTGCGAGTATTTATAGATTAAAGAGTAGTGCCAAGGAAGCTATCCTAAAATTATTAGTTTACACTGGACATACTGCCCTACAGCAAAGCTATACAAATATTAATCTAATTCTGAGATTAAAGTCAGAATTCTGACTTTTTTTCACAGAATACTCACTTTAAACTCTGAACTCAAATACATTTTTCACAATCGTCACCCTAATCCTATGCCCTAATCCTCCTCCGTATCTTACAGTTGTGCCATTATAAACTATTTAAAAAAAAAAAAAAGGCAACTATAACCTCACTGTTACATCACAGACACTTTATTTCCCAACAGCAATACTGTGGGAGTTTTATTTTCCAATGTGTCTAAACATAAAAATGAATAGCATGTCTGGAACAAGGTTTATCCAGGGAGGTATGTGGTGAAGTCGGGAACCTTCAACACTTTAATAATGCAACAAGTTAATTTATTTGGTGTGCATTGTAATAGTACAGAGAGTGTTTTTGAGTGCCATTAGAGCCAGGAAGCATGCTCTTTTTTTCAGCCCTATGCTGTACAGTCCTCTCTGCTCTGGGATGCTTGTAGGAGTTCCAGATAGTAGGAGAGATATGCCAGCATCCAGTGGAAGGATACAAAATGAGCTTTTGTCACACGGGATGCCTGGGAAACCCGAGGCTGGTTTACTGTGCAGCAGGTGCAGTGCTGTATCGTTCAATCCACTTTAATATTGTCACTGAGGTCCTTCGAAGGACCACAACATACTGCTGTTGATTAGCAGACATAAACACATCAATGGCAGCTTTTCTACTGTTCGGTGCGAGTATGCAGACTAAAATGCAGCGTTCCGATTATTGCCAGGGATCCTGGGAGAGGTATAGCATGCCACAACATGCCACCAGGCAGGCCATCTGTTATTGTGCTCATTCTCAGCATGCCTCACTACAAGCAAGGTGATCTGAACATAAGTGCCTGTATCACTTCCTTGTTGATGCTACAAATGCACTAAAAAAATTAGCTTCCTCAAGCAGGAACTTTAAGCCACAGTAGTGCACTGTACAAGTCCAAAGTAGTACTGTACAGAAAAGGCAATTATACATAATCCATTTGCCAGTTCTTCTGCATGCACATTCTTCATCTAAATTGGCTTGCTTGCTCCATTTTCACTGGCAATGTAATTCCCTGTAGGTTCAATTTCTGTTGGTCTTGTAAATGTAGTGCCTCACCCTAGTTGTTATTCAAATGTATGCACAGCCAAACAATCTTATTAACATGTTGGATCCTAAACACCAACGAACATACAGTAAACAGTTTTATTCTATTTATCAATATTGTGACTGAGTTTACATTTTTAATAAACTGACTGTGATGTACTGATTGAACATTGTTGCCAGGTAGTTTCTTGTTTTCTAGGTGGACAATTATTCCAGTTAATTGAAGAAAAGTCACATAGCTCAGCAAAGACATGTCACAGAAAGGACACAGTGTGGATTAATTTACACAGACTTTAATATCTTTATTTACAGATGAATCATTTTGACATTTTTTTTTTATCTGTTGGCGTAGTTAAGATGATGCAATATTTTTCAAACTCATTTGTGACAGGTTGTGTTACTGCTCAACATGCCTTTGTTTGTTTTGTTTTCTTTCAGTTTAAAAACAAGAATCCAAATGTATTCCTGCAGGACGCCAAAATCAAATAAAACTTTTTAAAAATGTGAAGAAAGGGACAGGTGACGTAAGCAATGTCAAGAACAGGCGTGGGGATACGAGCTGGGGTTTGCTGCAGGAGGTTTGGATTCAGACAGTTGAAGTGTGTGGGGGGGGGAACATGGCATGAAAAATGAGTATGGCTACTGTGTGAACACCTCGGTGACACTTTATGAGCTGGTTTCCAGAACAGGGAATAAACCTCGTTCGATACGATGTTTGTATAACTCCATGTTTGATACCCGGTGCACTATATTCACTTTACCACAATTTAATTCAATGGTCCTTATTTTAAGTGAAACTGTTGTAGTGCCCTCAAAACCTTCCAGTGATGGCACAAGATAATGATTCAGAAGGGTCCCAACATGTTAGTATACTACTAAATATAGAGTACCCTATCCCATTATAGAGTACGCCCAAACTGTTCATTGTGTAGGAGTGAGATGAGTACAGACAGTGATGTTGGACACGGTGCAAAGATATTACAAAATAGATATCGATTCAAATGTGTTAGTCTCGGACTCGATCCCTGTTGAGAAAACCGGCCCATAAGTGTATAAAAATCATGACCAGGACCAAAAAAGCCTAGTTGAATGGCTTGACCTGCTCCTACAAAACGGTTTTCACATATGAAAGAAAATGCACTGCATAGGCAAGGATTAGCCGCTGCCAGCCGCCTCTTGGATACAGCCAGAAAAAGCTGGGAGAGTGGCAGGCGTGGGCGGGGTCTTAAGTCTTAGCATTTGCTTTAAAGTGGATGAAGATGTGGTTGAACTTCTGATTGTAGCACTGAGTGGAATGTTGAATGAACTTAAAGAAACCAGAGATAAGAGCTCACAGAGCGACTGATTGAAGTATGGTACAGCAGAGGTGATAAGCCGGAAGGAGAGATGCCACACAGAGGGGATAAAGGGATGGATGGAGAAGAGGGGAAGAGTGGAGATGGGGGAATCAACTGTGAAACAGAGGATGCAACAGGGGAAAAGACGCCTTGAGACAGCAGGAATTTGGAGGAGAGAGGGCGTTTGTGTGTGAGGAGGAGAGGGAGATGGGGATAAAGATCAAGAGGAAGATGGAGAGGGTGTCAAGATTCAGTTACTGAGCAGTAGCTCTGTCGCTGTCTCCACGTCCCAGGATTTCGACGACAACGCCACTATTACTGCATTCTAGGGAAGGAAAAACAAAAAAACATTGAGGGTTTTATTCTGTGGAAGAATTCAGCAGTGCAATGCACAGTAGGGGTGGGAAAAAAAAATAGAGCGATACTTACTTTTTCAAAGCCCATGGCACAGAGTTTGTCTATTTTGCGTGTGTACTCCGGACTGGAGACGGGAGCGCCTGCATAGACATGAGACCAGAGCCTCGCTGTCTGTTTAAACATCTCTGGGTTCTGCTTGTACTGTGCGATGAACAAATGAAAAACAGTAAGCTTGTGTAAAAGGGGCTCAGCACACCACCTTCAACTGAAACTTTGTGCTTTTCTACTTAGTTTAGATCCCCAGCACATATGCGAGCAGAAGAGTAGTGCACTTCTGAGCCATCTATACCATTTTGTATGTGTGGCTCCACAACAGATTGCCAATAAAACAATGTATCTGCAAGAGTTTGAGGCTGCTGAGACATTCAGAGCCAGAAGAACTAGTAGAGCTGCAGTCTGCCAGACAGACAGTCATTTCTGCCCAGTGCTGCCCAGCAGTCTGTTTCCTTGCTGTGTTGCATTTTGTCAAATGTAATGCAGGTGTAGATTTTCCATCATAATAGACTATTAGCATTTAAACTGTTAATAAACAAAAACTGTTAGATAAAAGAAATAAACTGCAGCTTCGTATCAAGTTTTGTACCTGAAAGGGTCATTATGCACAACAGTTGGAAATTTTTTACTGTCAAATATTCATGCCGTGTTTTCATTGCAGCTATAACAGTCTTAGGTGCAACACCTTCTAAACCACCAACACATCTCATACTAAACTAAATATTTTCTAACTTCATTTCACTCCTTCATGCGAGTTTCATTGGGATGTTGGTTTCTAAGCGATACATAGATGATGTTACAACATGACAAGGATTAGTGATAGTATGTAGGTGTTAAAATGTGTTTAATAGAGTAGGATAATATTTTCAATAAGAAAAGCAGGCGAAGGGTAAACAGCTCACTGCCTACACATGATATTTACAGTTTACTTTACTAACACTGCATTGAATATAACTTAACGTAACAATTTAACAACAGCACAGAAAGAAGCATAATGCATCCACCCATATATAAGGTCATTTAAGGTAACAATCCAGGGTCATACACAGATGAACCTGACACATATCTGAACAAACAAAGTAGCCAAACACAATAGATTCAAGGGCACTTCCATATTTTCCAGAGCTACGGAGTATCCCAAAGAAATCATATTTGTATTCATAGTTAAGCATTTGAAATGTATAACACTTAGTACATGTACACAAGGGTGTGCCAAGTAGATGATGGGATCTGTTCAACAGTCATTTAGCAAAAAAAATTGTCACCCTAATCTACGAAATTCAAAACACACAACACCATGAAAAATAAGCAATTGTTCCTTGGGAGAGGAATTCATGTCCACCTATTTTTCATGTCATACCTGTACATAAGAGTTTGATATATCCAGATGTGTGAGGTGCATATCATGATCAATGTGACAACTAGACATTACGTCCAGTGTAAAACAGCTGGCGGACCATTTCTACTGCAGATGAAACTATCAAAACGCCTTTACACACTATTCATAAAAATGAGCATATCTCAAAAACAAAAAAATGTACATAGCTCAAATAACTTATGGAGTATTAAGGAATATTTTGTTCATGTTTCTACATTTAGAAATCTTCTGGATCAATATGTGTTTGTGCTTTTATTTAATAGAAATGGATGAAAACACGTCCAATTTGTGCAATTTGTGCAATTGTGCTTTTGTATTTCAGCCCTGTCATATTGGTGTTTAATATTTGTTGTAATTTCTTTGCATTCAATGCACTTTCTGTACTATTGCGACGCTAACACTGTGGGGCCCGTCTAGTTAAGGAAACATGCTTAAGAGACTGTAAAATGGCTGAAAGAAGTATATTTGACTCACTGTATTTTATGTGTTTATTTTATTTATTTTTTTCACTGTCTTACAACGAAAATGTGGAAATAAATGATCAAAGGACATCTGTATGATGCGTGGCCTTATTTAATTGGACCAGTGTAATTACAATTATTGTCTACTGACTTACGTTAGGGATATGAAGCATTTGAAGATATTCCAAGATATGACATCACAATAAGGAAACATACCAATGTAGGCACTGGTGGAACAATTAGATTGCAAAGTTCAAAGGGTTAAGGCAAAAATGGATCTCACACACTGTCAAAATAAGTTGAGAACTCTTGGTCTAATTAGGTCAGAAAGCTGTATCAGCGAACTGTAATTGAAGCCTTTGACAAGCAAAGAACATTTGAGCCATTTCACAATACCACAATAACCAAATTCCTATAAGATATCTAGTGTCAGATGGAAGTGAGTATAATACTATACAGATATGTTGCTCTGCTTGAAAAGTTAGAAATACATATCCACAGTAAATTTGTTAAACAAAAGTGAAAGCATAAATACACATGCACACCCACCTGATTGGCTACCACAGCATCCTGTGGATCATCTGGTTCTGCGGCTGCCAATAAGGCTTGTAGTGACAGGAGGACTGTCCTCAGCGTCATAGCTGCTGCCCTGAAAGAACATAGACGAGAATGTTTAGTGCAACACCAAAATAAGGTCAACTTTCCCCATGGACTTCAACAGATGCGTTTTCCCAAAAGTTTGTATAACTGCATGGGAGTGGTGGAGGAATATTTTCAATACTCGACATGATTGTGGACCAGCTGGTTTGAATACCTTTGATCTCAGTGTGCCTGAACACTTATTGGGTTTAAAAAAAAAATAAAAAAAATAATGCTTTCCACATCATCTCATCTATTAAACTTTGTTGCACCTATGTTTTATATTGTATTAATGTTAGGGTCGCAAGATATTGACAACATTTGATATTGCGATAGATATTATTTAAATATTTTTTTAACATGTAAAATTACAAAAGTTGCAGGAAAACATCAAAATAGATTCATAACAAATTAAACAAGTTTTCTTATAACGCAAGGTTTGGACTGGTACAACATGAATGAATGCATGAATGAATGAATGAATAAATAAATAAATAAATAAGGACCATGTCTACAGAACAGGACATGTTTTACTGGTTGTACAGTATAAAATATATAAATAAAGAGAACAGGACAAAACTTGTCTTTCGCTTCTCCGATTCGTTCGTTTTGTTATCTCTATCCATTTCTTCACTTACATTGTGACTGTCAAAATATGCACACACGTGGTACGCTCCATAGGGTTTGTCACGTAGTGGACCCGTGCGCTGACGTGCACTAACATGTGCAAGTGGCACGGTAACTGGCCAATGAAACATGATCATTATAGCGTTTCAAGCGGGCTCTAAATCGAACACAACTTAGCCACACAGCCAACGGACGGGACGCAGCGCTCCACAATATAAACAAAATATTGGATACATATTGCGACACTTTCGATATAATATTGCGCAACGTGATATTGCAATAACGATATTGAGTCGATATATCATGCACCCCTAATCAATGTATTATAATAAGTAAGAGATTGGATCAGTGCATATTGGGGCTATTTGTATAGTTTTAAAGTTGACATTAATGACAACAGGATTGTGTTATTATTTAACTGTTGACAGGGGTTGGGCAAAAGTATTTCATGATGGAGGTGTAATGGATTAAGAATGTAAGGAATGCTGGCGCACAGTCACTTACCACTGGTCTTTGAGAATGTCCAGACATATTGCACCTGTGACTGAGCTTATGTTGGGATGCCAGATCTTCGTGATAAACCGCACCTGAGAGATTAAATAAAAATGTGGGCGAAGAAAATCATTTGCAGATTAGCACAGTTAATGGAAAATTGCTGAAGCCATGCATGGTTATCAGTAAAAATAACAGTAATAATGAATCCCTACCTTGGGTGGATTGAATGGATACGTCTCTGGAATTTTAATTTCTAGTTGATATCTACCCCCTGTAATAAAATGAGAGGTATCCCAATTATTCAACAATCACTGTTCAAGAATGCAATAAAATAAAATTAAGATGCATATAGCTTTGGTTTACATGATTAGGGATTAAAAGCCTCTTGCAATAGTTAGTTGGTGAGGCCTTCTCAAAAATAAAATCGTTGTCAGTGACGCCCAATATCACAACGAATGTGTCCAATCATGCATACAGGTTAGCTGTGTATCTAAATGAGCCCACCTTCATATGGTGTGTCAGGTGGCCCTGCTATCTCCCCTTTAAGTTCTGTGAAGTTCTCATCCACCAGATCCACCTTTATCTGGTTTTTGCTCGTCTGAAAGAGTGAAAAGTTAAAGAAGCATTATAACTTCAGCAGACAGGCAGACTGCAAAGCGTTAAGATAACTTGCTGTCAAACTCAAACCTGCCGATGCAGCAGAAGTTGACACCCCCCGCAGTATTAGCCAAAGTTGACCTCAACTTGTTGCACACATCTTACGGATCTACATATAATACGCCTTCTAACGTAAGTTGAGACGAATATGTGCAGATCCAGGAGGACAAATGTGAGAGGAAACCTTTACACGCGGATCATCACACCATTCTATCTTTTCTAACACAACTAGCTTGGTCCCCATAGAAGGCATGGTAAGCTAGCCAGATACGTTAGCAACATAACCTCGACACTCAATTATTTCCGGTAATGCTTCTATAACATGATAAACCGCTTGCTAACAGTAACGTCCTTCGCTTTAACTTCCCCACAGTGGCATATTAACAGCTAGCGCTAGTAACGTTAGCTATTAGTAAAGCCGGATGCACTGCCGTGCCTGATAGAGGTAACGTTAGCTAAAGCTAGCAGCTGACAGCCAGCGACGCGTCACTCACATTCAGCCTTGTAGTCAGAGAAATAAACAAGGAAAGCAGTAGCATTAACTGGCAAACTTGACAACCAACCTCTTCACTTTTGAGCACCTCCTTGAATTCCCGTTTTATCCTCTGAACTGCGATGTTGGCCATGGTTCCCCCGTGTTCACGTCCGGTTGGGGCCTCGTCGCCGTCCGACCTGACTAACGTTAGCTAGCTTGTTCTGCCTTCAGTAGCTCTGCACTTTATGGATACAACCTCAAACAAACAGCTGCAACGTTGTTCGCCGCAGGCGCCGTCAGTCCCGGTTATCAATGTGATGTTGTAATTCGTTAAAAATGATCAACGTGTATCTATCATATCAAATGTGTAACAACTCAATGGTTGGTTGTACTGAAAACATTTTAATACCAAACTGCATGCAGTCTGGAGGAGAGGGCATCACGTGATCTGTATTGCCATCCTGTACGCATTCTCCCATTGGTTGATATGTGAATGATGAATAAAGTCGCTTTTCCATTACATGGTACCTGCTCGACTCTCCTCGACTCTACTCGCCTTTTTTGGTTTTCTATTACGAAAAAAAGTACCTGGTACCTGCTAACAGGTACTTTTTTTTAGTACCACCTCAGTCGAGGTTCCAAGCGAGCTGAGGCGAGCCGAAAAGGTGACGTGAAAGCGACAGACGGGGGTGTCCTGAACAAACCCGCTATTTTTAAATAGTTTAGCCAGCTGTGGGTTTTTTTTGCTGCCTCCAGCTTCATTTGAAACTAAATGTTTATTCTGGCTGTGGCAACAACAACACACCTTCCACGTTCTGTGTGTCGCGTTTGGTCACGGCAGTTTCCTGCAGCGCCGCTACGTACACACACACATTGCCGGCTCGACGCACGCACCAGCGCACAAGTATAACCATCAGGCCACTTACATAGTATATGGCGAAAGCTCTGTGTGGAGCCTCCACAGAACTGTAAAACAAGCTCAAGTGGCCTGATGTTTATACTTGTGCGCTGGTGTTTGCGTCGAGCCGGCATATAACGACCAGCCACGCTGAGGCGGTACTAAAATCTGCAATGGAAAACGGACGCAGAGTGTGTCGAGTTGAGGCGAGTCGAGCAAGTACCATGTAATGGAAAAACGCCATAATTTACCATTGCTATTATTGTTGTTGTTTTTGTTATTTAGATATTTTAAATGTAAAGTATATGATGGAAAAGACATAATTGGAAAGACAAGGTCAGTGGGCCATTTTAGATTACTTTTTAATGCAAAATAAAAGTGATCTCAGAACAAACCTAAACAAGGTTTCACATCGGAAACGGCTAGCAGACTACATATGCCTTCCAATATGTATATGTTCATTCCCTAGGAAAGTTCACTCAATATTTGTGAGCATGAGCTACTCTCTCTCAAAACCATAAACCAGAGAAGTAAGTAAAAAGATATATATATATATATATATATATATATATATATATATATATATATATATATATGGATATATATATATATATATATATATATATATATGGATATATATATATATGGATATATATATATATATATATATATATATATATATATATGGATTTTGAAAACAGCCATAGTTCCCCTTTAAGTTAGGCAGCACTGTTCCAATAAGCAGTTTTCAAGTCTAAAGTACAGTATGTATCACATGAAGTGAACATGAAAAGGCCGTTGTTTTCCATTACTGCAACAAGCACCTCTTTTTTCATCTGATGATCCCAGTCAAACCTGTGTGCCTGTCCCACATATACAGTACACTTTATACAAATCAAAGGTATATGCTTTTGAAGGCAGATAAGGACAAATATACAGTAAGTTAAAATGAAATCCTTTCCTCTTAAGTTACCAGAAAATCGTCAGAGAAGCACTTAAGAAGAACAATTAAAGATACTTTTTGGTATTTTCCCTATTTTTTTAAAACAAAAGACAGATCTGTGCTTCACATTGTTTCATCAGAGCTGCGGTCTGTGACACTAGGGGGCGTCATTGTCCCGTGGAGGTTCACACAGTCTGTGTCAAACCGTAAACATCATTTCAGGTATTTGAATAAAGTGGATATACCACTTGAAAATATATATATATATATATATATATATATTTTTTTTTTTTTTGTGCATTGTACAATACAATCTGAAAAGAACGTATTGTACATCTGTAAAATATATGAAAGTTGAATTTTAGTCTAATCTACATAATATAATCATCACTGACTTTTCTGACTTTATACATTACTATAATCATGGCATTGACTAAATGTATCCATAATGGAGGTCATAGGTCAGCAATAGGGTAAAGCATTTATTGTCCTTTATAGAGCTCACACAATCAATTATCCACTTATGTAAAAGAACATGTGAGCCAGCCAGACTTTTTGGCACTCAGTGAATCTGTTGATCTCATGGTCATTTAACTGTAGAAACATACGCACAAAATAGCTTTAACAATTACAGTATTACAGTAAAATGAACAGAGACACTTTCTCTTGACACAAGCATTATTGGACCAGATTTTAGATCATTGCTCTTCTCTGTCAATGAGCCACACACAGTTTGTCTGCTACACATTACAGAGTCAATGTCTCTACAGTTAGCACTTAACAGGTGGACATGAGCATACAGGGACTCCTTCCCTTCTTCTCCTCCTGTTCACCCCCCTCCCTCTGCCTCTTGTTTGGTTTCTCTTGGTGATGATGAAAAAGATGACAAGTGCTACCAACATAACACCTGTTAATAGGATGCTACCTCCGAAGACCAACATTGCTTTGTTCTCGAACACCCATGCACATACAGAGCAAGGTCCATGCAGCTCATTTAACCTGCAGGTCTGCATGGTGTTATCCTCAGGGAAACCGCCATGAGTGATGATTTCTTTGTAGACAGCGATGGAGGCTTTGGCTTTGGATTGGTGGTGGGTCGTGGTGAAGAGGCCAAACTGGGGAGCATGTTGATCTTGCAGTTTCCACACATAGAAGCCCTGCAGGTTGACTCCATCTAATTGGTGAGCTGGAAACAAATAGAATAAAGGAAAAAAGGTGAGATATAAATCACTCATCGACTCTCAAATTCAAGATATACTGTATTTTACATTTTAAAAAACAACCAAATGTTAGGAGTATATTTCCAATGGTTAAACCACGTTAGAAAACAACACAAATACAGGTGAGCTAAGGGCCATAAAGGGCACAGTATGAACACAACACTGATCAACACCGTCGCTATACTGTTCTCTCCCCTCCTCTCTGTTTTTATGATCTTCATGCTTTCTCAAACAAATCTAGGTTATATAGCAGAAAGCAATATAGTCATAAAACCAGTATTGCCTGTGAATCTGTGCATATGTCGCAACATCCTGAACACTGCAGATGGCCATTTTGTTCCTACTGAAAATGATGACGCGAAACATTCTGGATCGAAGAGGAACATTACTGAAGGACATGTAGGATCTGAAATGCATGTCCTACCTTTAAAGGCCTCCTGCAGATAACTCCTGAGAAAGTGTTGCCTGAGTTTGTCCTCCATAGGAGCCGGGTCATCAATTCCACTGGCTGTGACAATGATAGGCAGAGCCCCTCCATATCTCTGGCTCACCCAGTTTAGTATCTTCCGCAGGCCCCAGGGTACAACAGCCTGCCCCAGACTAGAGGAGGGCCAAGTGGGATCAGAAAGGATCAGACAGCCATGATCAGGGGGTTGTCTCTGCTGAAAATTAGTCTGCGTATAGGGATATGGAGAGACCAAGCGGGTGGTAAAATGGTTTAGTGCGATAAAACTCAAAGTCCCTCTCAGCTCCTCCCTCTCAGTCTCAGTAAAGCTAGGAAGAGGGGATTCAGGGAGGCCCATTACTCGAGCTCTCTCCTCCAGGTAAGCCTTCATTTCTTGTGGATAGTCCCCCTTGCTATGCTTCTCCTCATATCTAGTCCCAAGCAATGGGTCTAAGAAGCGGCCTAGTTCAAACAAAAGGAATCTTTGTGCTGCTGCCTTATGTGAGTCCAGGAAGGGGTTTGCAGGTTTGGCCCAGTCGGCATGTAATGCGAGTGATACCAGTGCTCTCTGTTGACTAGAGTGTTCCCTCTCGTACAGCCTCCAGGCTTTTGCGTGAGCCAGAAGAAGGTTATGAGCTGCCTGATGCTTCTCTTTCCCACTGGAATAAACATCTGCCAGCCTGTTTGGCTCATTGACGGTGATCCAGTATGGAACCCAGGACCCCAGCTGCTTGTAACACAGTGCTGCATATTCTTGAAAGGCCTCCACTGTGTTGTAGTTGAGCCAACCACCAGAGGCATGCAGTGGCCCAGGTAGGCCCAGATTTGAAGCTCTGTGTGTGGGGTAGTAGAGAATAACGACGGCCTCTAGGTCCAGCTTCTTGAGCTCGGTCAGGACACAGCGGTAGTACCTTTTGGATGTAATAACAATGTAAAAAAAAACTGAATTATGGAATCAGGAGTTAATGTGTGTAGACAGAAAGAGAGACTAAGTCAGATATCATCTTTAAATGCATATGCACATTAGGTAGAGCAGGTTATGTCATAGTTTTGAATAGAATTGCACTGAATTGAAATGAATTACATTGGGTTGAATTTGGGAAGACTGAAATAGTGACAGTCCATGTTTTTGGTGTGTTTGTGTATTTCTACCTCAGAGCTTCAGTGTTCACATTAGAGAGGTCTCCCTGGGGTAAAATTAGGGACCAGTTTAGAGCGAAGCGGTAGTGAGATGCCCCAGTGGACGCAAACAGGCGAAGATGACTTTGAATGGCCAAGTAGTCGGTGCACTGGGCTCGTCTGGTGTGGATCTTTACCCCTGGGACTGGACGCAATGATCCGTCTCCTGTCAGGTTCCAGCTGTACAAATGGGGGTCAGTAAACTGTGGCGAGAAAGGGTAGAAGTGGACCTACAATAACAAAAGAGACATAAAAGAATATTAGGGTAAATATAGCCATCAATTTAACATTATTTGCTATAAAATCCGTCATGCCTTTTCAGATTATCTCTCTTCTTACCTGTAAAGTTGAGTCAGCAATACCCCAGTGAAATTTGCACGGGAAACGGCCTCTGATCTCTCTTGAGGTTTCAATACTGGGGAAACCATTGTCAGTGACTACACGTCTGTAGTACTGAGCAGTGGTCTTGGGGGTCCTGGGTCGGTTTGGTTTGCTGAAGTCGATGTAGAAAAGGCCTCGCCTAACAGTGAAGCCATAATTCCACTCAAATCCATCCACCAGTGACCAGGCGGAGTAGCCAAATACCTGCACACCATCAAACTTGATAGCTGTAAAAAAATTAAAAAATTTAAAAATTCAAAAATTTAAAAAAATTAAAAAAATTAAAAGAATTTTAAAAAAATTTAAAGAAATTAACTCACAGCATTAAAAGTCATCTTCTCTTTGTTCTTTTTTTTTTGCACAAAGATTTTTATTTTGTTTACATTTTTAAATGTTTTCTTTCCACTTTTCTCATACCTTGCAGGACCTGGTTGATAAACCTCTTCATTAGGTAAATGGCCACTGTGTCCTCCTTTCCCACGCTGGCTTCAGAAAACCAGCTTCCCTCAGTCACCAGCACCATCGGGTCCCCGTACTCCAGCTTTATCCACCCCAGAACGCGCCTCAGGTCTGGGGTCACAGTCTGCCCATATTGGACCAGGCCCTGGCCCATACGGAGGTTGTTAGGCCCAAAGGACAGAGCAAAAAAGTCAGCTGTTGTCTGCACCCACAGCCTCTCCTCAGGGGAAAATGTGGGCAATAGGGCCCCATGCTTGATTTTTAAAGAGACTGGGTAGTCTCCATCCCCAAAGATGGGGTTGGCAAACCAGCCAAGGACAGCCTCTACTGACTGCTGGCAAAGCTCAACATTAGCAGCTGTGGCTTGGCCTCTTTGTGGCTCAACCCAGTGGGATCCCAAAACAATGGATACTTTACCCTTCTGAGCTGCACGGTAGTGGGTGTTGTAGGTGTGCCATGCTTTGGCGTGTGCCTGAAAAATCACAGCAGACGCATTATTATGATGCATTCTGCTGTAGTCTACTACACAATCACAATAGTACAATAGGCCTTTTTCATGTAAGACATTTTGACATGCCACAGTAGGAAAAGCACAGGTTTAAATAATAAAATGAATAATGGCTGTATTCCATTTAGGGTTTCAGGGTCCTGGTATTGTGCAAAACTCACAGAGCACATATCTGCACAATCTTATGAATTTGTTATGTTATTGATTGAAAAACTTTTAATCCAGATCTGCATTAAATGGCAATCAGTGAGAGACAATCATGTAATGCATTGTGTTCATATAAGTAAATGCAAGATATAAGAAAATAATCACCTTCTACTCTGCCTTGATTTGGGCTTATTTTCCACAAAATTTCATTAAAAGTTATATATAGTTTCTTGACATATCGTGTTAACTAACAAATAAATGAGCAACAAAAACATGGAACCAAAGACATAACTTCCTTTGGGGAAGTAATAGAGTAATCATGAAAACAATCTTTTAGGCACATGTGCTCATGCTATCTGCGTGGTGTTAGCTGTCCACATACTTTGTGTGCAAGGCTGCATAAACGTGAGTGATTATTAATGAGGCATATCTCCATGACTTCCTGTCACACACAGCTTTCGCTCCAGCACAGAAGTGCTGATGTGGTGGACTTTGACCTCAATGTCTTTTGAAATGTCCTGTTTACTGATCACAAACCTGTCAAAATAATATATGATCAACTGGTCATCAAGGAGATAAAATAAAAAGTGTGCATTAGGGCTTTGCACTTCGCTGCACCACTGATATGTTACAATGCAACCAACAAACCAAACTGTATTACAACTTAATTGAGTTAATTTGATTGTAACAAAATATCAAAGCACTGGTGCGGTCTGTGCTTGCGTCACTGTCTTGAGGATGCAAACATACATTGCCCATCATAAACTGATATAGCAGCTGAGGTTCAAAGTCTACAGACAGTCAATATCATCAGAGGAATTCTTCATGTGCTATCGTCAACAGCCCAGGCAGATAAAGCACAACATATGTTCAGACTATATTCATCTACAGACTCAGATTAATCAATTCACCCCATCTAACTTACCCTAATCAGGTTGTGGGCCACAATGAGAGAGGCAGCAGGACCCCCTGTTTCTCCAGGAGCGTGCACACCTGTCCCATACCCCTGCACAGCCACCAGGTATGGATTATTCATTGTGAGCCAGTACCTAACACGGCTCCCAAATGTGTGGAAACAAAAGGCAGCGTACTCCTCAAACAGTCCCACCAGTGAGTCATTTTTCCAGCCTCCATAGCACTCCTGCAGGACTTGTGGCAGGTCCCAGTGATGGAGGGTGACAATGGGCTCAATTTCCTTTTCTAGAAGCCTCTCTATGAATCGGCTGTAATGTTGCACAGCAGCTGTATTGGGCTGACCTCTGGCATTCCCATCAGGAAAGAGTCTGGGCCAGGAGAGAGAGAAAGAGTATGATCTGGCACCTAGATACTCCAGTGCCTCCACATCTTCTTCCCAGCGAGTGTAGCTGTCGCTAGCCACATTAGCAGTCTCTTTTACCAAATTACCACTGACAGTGGAGTTGGTGAAATGGTCCCAGATGGACGGGCCTTTCCCCTCCTGATCCCAGGCTCCCTCTGTCTGGAAGGCAGACGTCCCCGAACCCCAAAGGAATCCTGAAGGGAAGGTGTCCTGGAGGAAAGATTGGCCTTCGATGATGGGGTCCGGCTTGGGCTGCTGCCAAATCTTCCTGCCCTCCCCAAGAGAACAGGCGGCCGTGTTCCAACCACACACCAGCAACAGGAGGGAGAGTAAAAACTGTGTGGGAGAAGAAGGATGGTTCAGCATACTTGAGGAGTCTACCTTGTTTCAGAAATGTATTTGAAGGAAGTAGCTGGTGTCAGTCAGAGCTGTTCAATAACATAAATCCTCTTAAAAAAGACAGGAGACCCATTATCGTGGAGGAGGGAAGAGGATGATCACAGCCAGGAGAGAGTAACATCTGAAGCTTCGAAGTGCTGCGTTATCCATCTGACGACCAGCCTGGTCAGACTTCCCTATCTCTCCCTCAGTGTACTTGTGCTCCCACTCAGCCCCTCCCTACCACATAATGTCCACACATACAAAGGTTGACTCATATCCACACACACACTTGTTTTTACCACACTTTTGAGAGGTTTTCTGGTAAATTATGTTCACCTGTAGATCCAAAAAACAACTATACCATCAAATCAAAAAACAAGACCTTTTAAAAGAGAGGACCAACAAGATAATACTACCGAGCTATTCCTGAGGACAAACACACACAGCTCTAAACATGCTGTTGATTGCTGTAAAAATGTTCGTGTCAATAATTAGCTTGTACTCTGATCTTAGCTCCATAACTAAGAAGTAGTTCACATCGCAGTCTCCGTTTACAACAAACACATACAGGTGTTTTGCCCTCTTAAATTAAGTTTTTCAGTGCTGAAATATAATGTGTCACATTTGAGTTAATGGATTTCATTTTTCCAAAAATGAATTCACAGGTTCAACACATATTGAGGATATTTATCGAAAAACAAGGACGGATGACTCAATGTACTGTAGGGCAACCTGAAACTGAACGACAACAGGCTGTTCACTGTTGTCTTTTGGCCAGAAGCTGCTAAGCACATCAGCAGTGATCTTCTAAGATTTGATCAAACCATGCCAGGTGAGAACAGTGACACCAGCTCATATGACCTTATTACATTTAGCTCCACTTGCTGTATGAGTAACAGTCACTGACCTAAGGAAACAGCAGTGTTGCTTGACTAAAAACATTGTTGGGAAGTGTGCGGATGTGTGATTGTCCATCTGTCCTTACACCCTTCATTAATAAAGCCCATTAAAAAGCCACTTCCTCATCATTCTTCATTAAAAGGCAGTGTCGACAGCTGCCTAGAGTCAACAGTGTAGTTGCCCAGCATACACTTTGCTTCAAGGCATTAGTGGGATAAGATTGAAATGGTCATCTACCAGCCTGACTGACCTCAGTGTGGTCGCTATGATACTAAAGAAAAAACGCATTTCAAATGTACCATTTATGCAACACCTTTACACAGTAGGACTTACAGACATACACTTTATTGTTAATAGTTTATAGGATGGTATGTTTGCGACAGAGCCCTTGGTTTTTGGTAAATTAATCATACCGATACGATGTTGAACAGAGGAAAGACATCTTTTAAACACATAAGAGCACAAAGAGAACACGTTATTCAAAACTAATTCAGAATAACTGAGTAGACTTAAATACTTCCGCTCTCCCTACATATTGACATAATATCTCATCATAAAGCACTATAAATACAGTGGTTTTCTTCAGTAAAAAGCTCTTCACAGTAAATAAAAGGGAAGTGAAAAGAGGATGTAAATGACCGAAAAGAACATGCTTGGTTTGACAGCTGCTTTCATTTCTGTGTGTCCTCTTAGCGCTGTTATTTATTGTAACAGCAGCAAAGGTTGTGTCTGAAAAAAAAGAACAGAAGCATTTAAATGTCTACAAAGTTGATGATTGTCGTTTGATCCAAACTGTTTTTGATTGTTGGTGCATTTTTTTGTTAGAGGTATTTTTGTAGACTTAAAGACTGAGCACAGATACCTCTGGCTGTTTATTGAGAAAGTATTCAAATATGATGGACTGCAACATACCAATCAATCAAAAACTTGACAAATCAACAACATATTAAGCTGCGGTGCTTCTGCTGAAAAATCCATCGGACCTTAATACAGGTTAGTGCACTCCTTTATACTCATATATACTACTGTATAGTGGATGGATTTTGTTGTTTTTAGACTTAACTTTATTTAGAAATGTATTTTACAACCGTGGCCTGTTTAGATTGAGACTGTAGTCAAAAAAGCAGAATAATTAGATCACACAAGTCAACACACACAATAAATATATAATAATATAACAAATAGCATAAAACACAACTTCAGAAAGATAATAATTAAAACCATGCATTTAACTCAAATGCATTTGTTAAATTCAGTATTTCAAATCTGACTATGGATTTCAAGAAATTGCTATCTGTATTTAAATTTGATAAATTATGCTAAACACATAACTGACAAAAGTAATTATTTATTGTCAAACATATGTATAATTTATGTTGTTTTAACCGTTCATTTTAGCACGCATTCCATTTCATATTATATTGAGTATTTGTTAATGATTATTCATAAACCTTTAAGAAATTGTTTGTAAACTGTCAATACACATTATTTGGATGGCTATTATAAAGTTGCAACTGTTGATTATATTATGTTGTTAATGGTTAATAAATACTTTACAAACATCTATTATCAGTGCACAAATAATCACATAATCATCTTTTATGTAGATCTCCAAAAAATATTAAATGGGGCCAAATGAATGTTAATCGATGCTTTATAAACCACTTATTAATCATTCACGAATTATAAGCATTTGTTGTAACTTTATATCATTCAAATCATTTTTATAGCTGTCTACAAAACAATGATTAACCATTGACAAATTATTAACTATCTATATAGGATAGGATAGACTTTATTAATCCCTCACTGGGGAAATTCCTTTGCTACAGCAGCTCAAAAGAAAAAATGTACACAAATCAGAATAACACAAACAAATACACATTGTACATAGGCGAAAAAATATACATTAAGTATAAGAAATAGAAAAAATAGAATGTTATAATAATAGTAATAAATCAAACATATTTACACAATAAACATCCTTCTATAAACAGACAGTATATAAACACAGATGTACTGATGATAGTTTATACATATAAATGTATAAACTAAATATTTTATATTACACTAAACTAATGTTAAAATTAGGGCTGCTCGATTATGGAAAAAACCATAGTCACTATTATTTTGGTCAATATTGAAATCATGATTATTTAAAACGATTACTCATCGACTTTTGGAAAGATGTTGCATTTATTTAACTTAATAGGAATTGGAATTTACTTGCAAAACGTAATGTGCAAAACAATCATTTTTCTCAATTCCTCTGTTTTTATGACCGTTAGGAGCTGAAATCGTAATCAGGATTAAAAATCTGATTAATTACAAACAGCCCTAGTTAAAATAACATAAATAATATCAATACTGATTATTAGTTAACACAATCAATCACCATTTCGTTGTTTGTTAACAGTAAAATAACTATCAACCAACGTTTATTTAAACTATCAATTTACCATTTATTAATTATGGTTATTATAAAGTCTACCTGTTATGAACAAGTAGAGCACACTACAGGTCAAATAAAGGAAAAACAAACAATCAAATCATATCTTCAGGAAGGTTCCGTTCGGTATTGTTGAAACTGTTTTAGAGAGGTTTAAACTGACTATTTGTTCCAATTATTTTGTCCACCCCATTTATATCTATGAGGGAAGGCTAAATAACAGAAACATGTCCCTGTGTAATGCAATAGAGTTCAACAGCAGCACAAACTAGACCCTTCATAAGATTTATTGCAGGACGGTTTTACTAGACTGCATTAGTTCTAGCCAGGTGTACCTAATAAACTGTGTGTGTGTGTGTGTGTGTGTGTGTGTGTGTGTGTGTGTGTGTGTGTGTGTGTGTCAGTGTATGTATCAAAACTAACGTAGATTTTTATTTCCTTACTTTTATCCAGGCAAGCAATGAGGCCTGTGACCGCTGCCCTCTGGGTGGCAGCCATGTTGATGGGACTCAAGTTGAGTGGTTCATCCCCTGACAGCATCGTAGATCGCTCATCCAAAAACCTCTCATTTGTCCCGAGAGACCTGCCACAGACGTCTGAGTCTGTAGACCTTTCATGCAACCACATACAGAAACTTCACCAAGGAGACTTCAAAAACACCTCCCTCCTGAGGTTCCTCAATATTTCTTGGAATAGTTTGGATGACATCGACCCAGGGACGTTCCTCGACACGCCGCTCCTGGAGGATCTAGACCTGTCACACAACAGACTGAGGAACCTGTCAGCTCAGCGGTACCTGCTCCACACAGAGAACCTTCTGGTGCTAAATTTGGCCTGTAACAGGTTTCTCACCATGACACTGGGAAGGGAGTTCAGTTCCTTGGTAAAACTGGAGAGATTAGCACTTGGAGCGCAAAACATCAGTGCGGGTGATTTCAAGAATATTGCTGAAGTGAAACTGCGTACGCTGACCCTTTCCCTGGAGAATGAGCTGAGTTATACAGCAGGCAGTCTGAAGGATGTTCATGCTCAAAGGCTTCAGATAGCCTCCACTAGTGATCAAATAATGGACCATTATGTGGTTGATGATGCTCTGTCACTTTTTGATGAAGTGGAGTTGATGGATTTGACCGGTGGCTACAACGCCCTGAGCGAGCAGTTGACCAAGAGAGTAGAAATCCTCACATCTCATCTTTATCTCACCAACATATCAATCAACTGGAAAGACTTGACTCACTATGTAAATGTGGTTCTGCTTACATCAATCACGCATCTGAGGGCCTCTGATGTGGCCATCTACAATTTGCCTTATAGAGACACTAAAGTGACCAAGACATCTGAAATGAAGTCATTTGAAGCCAGAAGGGCAGTGGTGAAGTCTTTCTTTTTTTCACAGGAGGCTGTATACAACTTTTTTATCAACATGCCGGTGAAGAGTTTAGCAATCATTGAGACTTCAATCATTCACATGACATGCCCAGAGTCGCAGAGTCCTATCGTCTTGCTGGACTTCTCCTATTGTGCTCTATCTGACTCCATCTTCTCCAGAGTGGAGGGTCAACAAACTGTTGAATGTGAGAATCTGAAGAACGTGAGAAAATTGACTCTGGTTGGCAACAATCTTAAGAAACTTTTGATACTGAGCAAACGTGTGCAACACATGAAGTCCTTGCAACATCTGGACCTCAGCCTCAACTCCCTGGTTTATGATGGTGTGGGAGAATGCGTCTGGCCACCAAACATCACCAACATGACTCTGTCTTCTAATGGTCTGACGGACTCCATTTTTAAATGTCTACCAAAAGGAACAGAAACACTGGACCTCCAGAACAACCAGGTTTCTGTGATACCATCATCCATCTTTAAACTGGAGAACCTTTCATCTCTGAATCTAAATGCTAACAGACTACGGGACCTGCCAGTATGTAACGGTTTCCCCATACTGACTGAGCTCCTACTCAAGTCAAATTCCCTCCATGCACCATCTGTGAACAACCTGGAAAGCTGCCTCAAACTAAAAACCCTGGACGTAAGTTACAACCCCTTCGCCTGCACCTGCGCTCTGAGCAGTTTTATAAGTCTCGGCATCAAGTCGGAAAAGAAGAAAAGTCAGGCAAAAATTAAATTGTTAAGTTGGCCATTGGACTATTACTGCACCTACCCAGAGGCTGTTAGAGACACCACCTTGAAAGAAATCTCATTCGCAGAGGTCTCCTGTAATGTCTTCCTGCTAGCTGCTGCCATCTTGTGCCCAGCGGTGGTAATGATTATCGCAGTTGTGACCCTGTGCCATCGTTTGGATGTTCCCTGGTATATGGGCATGATCTGGCAGTGGACCAGAGCCAAACACCGCGCTAGAATGCGTCATGTTCGACCTGAAGATCTGGTTGGGGTTGAGTTTCATGCTTTTGTGTCTTACAGCCAGCATGACGCAGACTGGGTGAAAAATGATCTCCTCCCCAACCTTGAAGGCCACGCAGGAGGGCTCCGAATCTGTCATCATGAGAAAAACTTTGTGGCGGGAAAGACAATTATTGAGAACATCATCGACTGTGTGGAGAAAAGCCGACGCTCCGTGTTTGTTCTCTCTGCTCATTTCGTCAAGAGCGAATGGTGCCATTATGAACTGTACTTCGCCAGCCACCAACGCCTTGCTTGGGGCTCAGATAGCGTTGTGCTGGTACTGCTCGAGCCTCTGCCTCAATACCTGATCCCATCCAAGTACTACCAGCTGAAGTCCATGATGGGCCGGCACACATACTTGGAGTGGCCTCAGGACAGGGCCAAGCACAGGCTGTTCTGGGCTAATCTCAGAGCTGCCCTACAGGCAGACCTGCCAAATGCACCAGTGATAGAACTAGAGGAGTGACTGTGGAGGAAATGAAAGTAGGAAGAGAAAGTGTGAATGGAACAGAAGTGAGGGTTTGAAAGACTGAACATTAGGAGTAAAAACTTTGGTGATCTAGTGTGAAAAAGTGTACACGTTTTTTGATATTCTTTCTTAAACACAGTGGTTCCCAAATGGCTAAATGTAAATAAATGATGCATGGTTCAGCTGCACTGCTAGCAAAGCATGAGGGGGGACTTTAAAAATATTTGTATCTACAAGAGGGGGGGGGGGGGGGGGGGGAATCATACTTTCTTGAGCTAATTTTCAATATTGTACTATGAACTGACTTATTGTAAGCTTGTAAGATATGAATCATATGGCAACTTCTTTAAACCTTTTAGAGGGCATTTAATTGAAACATGTATATAAACTAACACAAGTTTGTAACAAAAAAATAAACCTTACCCAGGAATATCAAAATGCACTTAATTCTTTTGTCAATATTGGCTCCCACAAAATGTCACAATATGATTAAACCACTTCAAATGTGGTTGAGCACATGTTGAGAAGAAAACTACAGACATACTATGAAAACTGCATGAGCGCTGTACATTTATAAAAACAGTATTCTCTCCAACTCTCTAAAAAGAGAGATCCACTTTTGAGGCAAGGAGAGGTATTCTTTTCGGAAGAGTTCAGAGATGGATGATGAAGACGAGAGAGCTAGACGTGTGTCCTGTGTTGGAGTCATGAAGTCAGTCCAGCTGCATTAGAACTGTGCCTGGAATATCAACTATGAAAAGGTTCAAACGTCACAGGCCATGTGTCAAGGAAGAGACTGGATGATGATGATTTTCTCATTAATGCAGAAACGGTGAAGCACACTGTACAGGTTCTCTCCACAACGTGACACCTGCCTCTCCATGGCCAGACGGAAATCTTCCTTCACTCCTTTGGTGATTCCACGAGTCACTGTGTGGTGTCTGAAAATATACAAGGATAACAAAAATGAACACAAACCTACATATGGCCAGAGAGGTATTATTATGAGATGATTTGAGACGGAGATCTATGCAGTAAAGACAAAATCATGGAAACAGCATGTTACTTTTTCCTTACATACATAAATCTGCCAGTCAAGATTGCACAACCAAAGTTTCATCGTCATAAATAAAAACACAGAAAACATGTTCACAAATGAAATGAGTTCAAGTGTTATGAAAAGGCAACAAAAAAAAAAAACTGACTGCACAAAAAGACCAACATCATCCTTAAACAACAACAATAACAACAGCGATGACCACAGAAAGACGAGCAATGGCTCAAATAAACAAACAGACAGGAAATCAAACTAACTCTTGATGTAAAATGACAGGCCCAAATCAAAACAGGGGGAATGACAAGCCTTGAAGTTGGGAATGAAGGAAGGGTGACTGGTTTGGGGGAGGGGCCTGGGGTACCTGTCCATCGTCTGCACCCCTTGGAGCAGAAGGGTATTTAACTCCACCCCCAGGACGGGACTGGGGTTCCTAAGGGACAGCAACATTCAACAACTCTCAGTGAGGGTGCATTCAAGTGTCTTAACTTCTACAGCAATGAATGAAGGAGTAGGATGGAAGCTTTATTTCAACCATAAACCCCTTCTCTTTCTAATGCTTGCTCCGTTAACAGCATTTTCAGTTCAGAGTACATTTTCCCCCACAGGCCATGTCTACTTAGATCAGCAATCAACATCACTGTTAGTGTTCTCTTTAAAACAGCAACAGAACGGGAGTGCGCAGAGTCACGATGCAAACTGAAACGTTTCTGAATGGGAGGGGCTTACTTGATCAGCATTCCCTGATTGGGCAGCAGCTCTAGTTGAATCCTCCCCCCTTCTGGAGTACGCAGGTATGCAAACTCCTCCAGCATGTCAATGTCTGACAAAAATCATGAGCTTATGGAAATTTAACATCCAACACAAGAAAACCGACAAAGTAACCACAAAGTAATTGGTCTATATATATTATTTGCCAATCCATTCGTGGAGGCTCTATTATGCTTGTGTTAGGGCTGCACGATATGAGGAAAATATAGGAAAAAAATAAATATATATATATATAAAAAAGTAATAATAATAATAATAAATATTGCGCCCCCCCCCCCCTGCGATTTGGATATTGCACTAGTCCATATTGCGATTTCGATAAAATTGCAATAAATTGTGCAGCCCTAGCTTGTGTGAGTAGTTACAAAAAAGGATACTGGTGACGTAGTTGAAGAAATTCTCATACTGGAAACTGCCTTGCTGACAGATCTTTTCCACCGTCTTTAAAAACAGCATCTCGCCCTGTGGCCAGTCATGCTGCAGGAGCACCACCACATGGCCGAGCGACAGGTCGTCGCGACTGTCTGTGAAGGCACGGAGCTGATTGGACAAAATGGGGGGGAGAAAAAGTGGTTTAGACTAGGTTTAATATCTAAATAGTACTGAAATAGTTACAGTCCAGCTGTAAACATCTAAGACTCCAACCTCTACATTTCATGCATTTACACGGGAAAGTACCTTGAAGCAGGCTAACATCAGCTGGAGACAGAAAGGTAACACAGCTTTGCTGGTGCAGGGAAGCAATCTCAGGTCATTACCTAGATATGACAAAAATGAGTCACTGCATAACGTTCTGATGTAATCACAGTTATAGATTTCTCTGCCACATGATAAATGGTGCCATTCACGTGATTTCTGTTTCGAGGGACAACAGTAGTTTCAGTTAGTTCTTCCTCATTAACGCGTAAATAGCAGCAAAGGTAACTTGTGGTTAGTATTGATACTGAGTTACAATTTGTCAACATACAGACACACTCAACACCATTTGTGGTACATTTTTGCTCGATACAAAAAGGTGTATTTTAATTTTAAATAAATTAAAAAGCTGTTCATAGGTCAGAATCAGTAACTTAACGTTGATTTACAAAAGCAGGGAGATTGACTGTTTACCTTTCCTTGTTTTGTTCTTGACTCTGCCGTGATCCTCTGGGCTCTTTGTTGGTTCTTGGCTCGGGGGCACCAGCCCACCGACGACATCAAGCAGCTTCTCACAGGCCATCTGATTAACACATACATCACATGTCTAACCAAGGCAGGGCTAGAACACAAAATTCCATTGAAATAAATTGTCTGCTTTTATTTTGTCATTTGTACTCTAAATCACGTTGTCAGCACACATTGTCTGTGTGTTATGAATATCTTTTCTTTACCGGGCCAAAACCTTTTCTGAAAATTATTGATGACCATATACATGATATACTTCTGGGAAAGTAGATAATTTAGGTATGCATGTCAAATAATGCTACATAATAAAGCTATGCATGTTCAAAATGTTTGATAAATATAGAAACTTTGGAGCAAAGTAATCACATTATCCGTTAGTCAGAATGGTTAAATTGGGAAGAATATATGTACGTGTGAACATAATCTCTGGAATCTGAACACCACCTGCAGGCCAGTTGGTGTTGTAGAATTATTTTTGGAGCATGACCCACATAGCATTATGTTTTTGTATAATAGCTCTAACTTCAGCAGATGTTACAATATGTTGAAGAGAAAACAACCTTCTATGTATATAATAGTGTGATATAGACATCAGTATAACAAGATTAGAGCTACAGATATATACAGGAGTGGCATTAAATAATCAATTTCAATACAAAATGTATTTGAGCCGGGTATGCATTCAAAATATGGAAAAAATGGGGGATGGAAGAATGAAGACATGCAACCTGTGTTTGTATACGCAACCTTATATAAGAGTGGAGTGTGTGTGTGTGTGTGTGTGTGTGTGTGTGTGTGTGTTTACCCTGTACTCTCCCAGTGCGTAGTGGCAGGACGCCTGCTGTATGAGAGCCCTGTGGTGCTCCAGACTGCCCTGACCTGAGGGGCTCTGCTGCCCAGGCTGAGGCTGCTGCACTGCAGCCATCTGGTGCAGGCTGGAGAGGGATTTACGGTACTGTCCCTGAAGACACAGACACAGACACACACACACGGAATGATACTTATTTTAACATTCATAAATCTCTATCTTCTAATTAGAAAAAGTATATATCGGATTAATTCCATTCAATTTCTCTCTGTTTAATCTATTTGTTGTCATCAACTTGTGCCATGTTTCATAACCTCTAATGCCCCATTCTTTAAATATTGTATAAATTAAGATATATGTATTGCTATATCCTGTTCTTTGCTCCTCCTACAATTGATACGTTTCCACACAGGGATCTATAAAATGTATTTTAGTCCAGAACAAACGTATTCAACAAAATAAATTTAGAAAAAATACAAATGACAGATACAAAAAAATGCAGCAAGTGTCGTGTCACAAACAACGAAAACATGATAATTCATTATAACCGTTTCTTGCCTGGTATATGATCATGTCGCTGAGAAATATTCTGAACCATAGCCAGCTGTCTGTTTTCCAAGAGGCACAGATCTTCTTGAACTCTGTTGAAATGTTACAAATGATTAAAACGGTTTTTCCTTCATCCCTCCTCAAAGAGAATTAAAGACAGTTGTATAGAGACATTCTTTATAAACCATGAGAGTAACATCTGCAGCTGTTGTGGTTCCCAATTTATGATATTGTGTTGGAGTGACTGGAGCCTGTCTGGGTGGCTAAAACAAACAACACATGAACAGAAACGGTGTTTACCAGTTTCAAGGCTGTCATGGGAGTGAAGAAGGTCCCAGCTTTCCCTCGCTGTGCGGAAGCTCTCCAGAGTCTCTGACCAGCTGGGCATCTCAGTCTTGTTTACCAAAATGTGTCGACCGCGACCTTTTCCCAACCCCTCCTCATCATCTGAGCTCTACATTGACACACACGCACACACAGAGTAAGAAAACAAAGCAGATACAACGGAAACACACTACACTCACATACTAAAACCTTTTTAAGAACACATACATAACAACCTTGCACAGTCTTTCTTGGCTAGAAACATGAATGAGATCTGGTCAGTCCTCACCATCGTCTTCTCTCTCCCATCTGCCAGTTTGCGTTTCTTATGTGCATGTTTTACTGCTCCTCTTTCCCCCTCCACATCATTATACACCGAGCTCAAATCCTCTACAAGGATCCACGGCCCTGAACTCAACGTATTCACACCTGCCAAACATAAACCCATTATTTGATCTTTTAACCTTTCATTAAAAATGGAGATGCATAAATTAAGATGCATATCCTGAAGAACTAGAGTGAAATGAACAAACAAAGATAGAGGCTGACCCTGGAACAGTGCAGGCTGCACAGCTGAGACATAGAGGAAGGCGCTGCGGAAGAGGACGAGCACAGCACAGATGACCACTTGACTGCAGCAGCGGGACCTTGTGTCTCCCTCCAGACCAGGCAGGTAGCGACAGAGCTCCTTCACTCTCTGAAGCATGTCCACATAACTCCTAGAGCATAAGGTACACACGTACACACACACGTACACACACACGTAAAATCATGTGTATATATGCATATACTGCAAGGAATAGAAGTGATCTAAACAATCTTTCCTAAGCCCTCTAACTTTTAAAGACATTTTAACATGATGGAATCATCATCTGCACATATTTTTGTGACACCAAATTGTTTGTCGATTGTCGATTTACTTGTTTCTTTTAATTATAATAAAAATGTATATTTATATTGTAGGTCTATAGCTGACCTGTATGTAATAATGAAATATACACATAGTACTAGCAAATTTGCTTGAATATTCCTACACTACTATTTATATCAATCTGTTTTGTATGTATTGCACCAAAAACATGCGTTGCCTTGCAACTACATCATGATCTATTTGGAATTCAGTGAGGGTCTCTTATCTATTATATGAAAGCAAGGTCTGCTAGCTCGAAGTTAGTTGTTGTTGTTTTCCATAGTGAAAGGATTTTGAGAACGGCAACACAGAGAGCGAGAGGTGAGGGGCAAAGCCTGACATCTCGTCGTGATGTCAGGCTTAATCCTGGAAATACTTCTGTTGATCCAGACTAATGATGGTAGACTTTTGATCAGAAACACCTCTCAGTATAACAAAGTACAATACAACAGAACCTCAAAACGACAGCTTCCAAAATGACCATTAAGTTAAATCAACACCTCTAAAACACTTTCAACAAAAACTGAACATTATGACCTTGCAGGGCTGTTGTACTAGACTGTATAATTTAAGCTATGTGTACCTAATAAATGATTGTATATTACAAGAGTCACCTAAATACACATCAACCATAAAACACAGTACTGGCTGATTGACAGGCAGACAGATAGACTACCTCTGCCCCTTGTCTCCCTGCCACTCGCAGCGGGCTCCAACCACAGCGAGGATATCCAACAGCCTCTCCCAAGGTTCTGCTACCACGGACGACTTTTCCGACAGGCCGTCAATCACATAACGCTGGGAGCCACGGGACACAGTGGCTGACTTCAGAGACCCACCTTCTTGAGAGCCTAAATCAAAGAACGAGAGCAAGAGACAAAAATGTCAGGCAGGCAGTGAATAGAGAAAATATGGAGATAGACAATACTACATATTGAGGAACGTGATCACACTGGGTTAGCACTAAGAAAAAAGTAAAGAGCTACATCAACACAGTGCAGCAGCTTTACCCTGTATCTGTACGTCAGGTGAGGGTCCACGGGTAACATAGCCAATGTAGAATTCAGCTGCTTTCAGCATGTACTTCTGCATCAGGCTGGCCGGCAGGCGCATGTCCATGTTGTTTGTGACCAAAGGAAGGACATCACACACTGTAATAATCAGAAGGAATTAGTGTTAAAGTCAAGCCTCTAGCAAGTTTGTTTTTGAATGAAAAATTAGGTTTTGAGTGTTTTACTAACCAAAAAGTTTTCTGAAGCAGTTGACAGGAGTCTCCACATTCTCTGATACCTCCGCGTCCAACAATGTTTCTCCTAGATTGACCTAAACATACAGCAGAATATCACTAGAGACTGTTTTAGTGTTGTTTAGTCTAGGATTCAAATGTCTAAACACAAGTGTTATGTAATTATTACGTACCCCGTGTTGGACTACAGACTCTGGAAAGCGCTTAAGAAGAAGGAGCAGCATCTCTGCCTTCTCCAAAGTGTTGAAACACTGCTCCGTGGCTTTCAGTAGCATCTCACACTGCACACGGCCAGGCAGTGTCTCAAAAAGCCCTGAGGGAGACAAACACGCACTCTTTAGATTTCCAAAACCGACACTGCACTACCCACACTTCATCGTCCCACTTCTGACAGTGTGTTTAACTCCTCTCACCTCGTAGAAACTGTGCATGTTTGTCCTGAGAGTCACTGCGCAGTGCAGCTGTGATGACATTTATCTCTCGCCAAACAATGGGCTGATCTGGAAAGTTTATAAACCTAAAGAATAGACAAATCGTTTGCAAATGTTAGCTCAGACTCAGCAAAGGGCACTTGACAGTAACACTAAGACAACAGAGATAGTAAGGGTCGATACAGCACAGAATCACAATATTTTCCGTAGCAATACTGTATCGATACACGGATACATCTCTTTTTTTTTTTAGATAAAAAAAAAGATATTGACAAAGTCTTCCTTTGGGGACATAATTTGAAGTTGGAAAAAAAAGGTAATAAATTGCAATATATCACAGAATATCGTATCATGACATAAGTATCATGATAATATCTTATTGTGGGGCCTATCATGGTGATTCACACCCCTAAGAGATAGTACATTGTAACTCACATTTCATACAGCAGTCTCCCTGCCGAGGCTGTCCTCTCTGCATTGCGTTCAATGATGTACATTTCATACTGTGAAAACACGTCAACCAAATTTTAACAATGGACTCATAACTGAGGGTCCACACATTTCAAACACACGATAATGCTTGACAAAGAGAGAGAAATGCATTACACTCTGGTGGTTTGACCATATGCAGCTAAGATGGATGCGTATGTTACCTGTATGTTGAAATCTGCAGGGTAAAGGGTTCTGGCAGTTATGAGCCAGGCTTTGGCCGCACAGGGATCATCAGAGACCAGCTCCCGGGCTCTCTTCACCAGAAAATCGCAGTCTTTTTGCGCTGACATTGTACATGAATCTAGCATTCAGTACCAAAGGCGACAAACTGAACCCACACGCGGTAGATTAATGCATACGGTTGTCTTACACGCACACGTCTCGGTAGATACAATTTCAAGTGCAAGCTGTGACAGTTAGCTAACGTTAGCGTCAAGGGCTAAAGAGAGCTGCTCTGAGCGAAATGTAAGAATACAGCTAGCAATACATAGCTAACGTTAGCTGACTATTAACTGGCATCTTTGCTACAATTACCACACCATGCCCTATTATTCAATTATATCATATACATTTAGCAACCATGAATATCAGAGAAAAAGAAGAACAACTAAAAGCCGTTTTGAGAATGACGTTACCAGTAAAAGCTAAACCTTTATTTACCGACACACTCATCTCAAATGTTAAAATTATGTCGTCACAGCATAGTCGTAAAAATGTCGCAGCTACATCCTGCTTTACGACGAACAAAACAACACGGAAAATAGTTCGTCATAGCTTTTTATTTTTTACTCAACATATGCTGTACATCGAAATAATCTGGGATCCTTTCCCAACTATTTGCAAAACTAATATTGCAAAGATGAAAGAGCATGGATGTATTATATTGTGATAGAGGCTCTCTGAAGTCAGATCTGCAGTAGTGCGCAGGCGCTAAAGTTGCATTGCTGCGGTCACCTGCTGCTGTTGGGGCTGCGACCGACCAAACACGACCTACCGTTTGTTGTGGCCGCTGGCCCAGTTACCCTGCAGAAAACTGCACTCTACCTGTCCAGGATTAGGACAACGTCTGGCGTAAACGGCAGGTAAAGACTGATATATGAGCCCGGCGGTTGCTTAACCAAAACTGTACGCTCTTTAGCTTTTTGACGTTGCTGTCAACGAAGTCTCCAACTAACCACCCATCAACGCTTGTCCGTGTTGACTCTTATTATGCTAGGCACTTAGAATGCTAGGCTGACATGTGTTTTCCTGTAACATACATGACCCTGTTCTCGTGTCCTATCTTAAATAAATCTGATTGTCTTTTACTAACACAGCCGAGGAGGCCCAGTCACCAGCAGGCTGGCTAAGTTGGTTAAGCAGCCTAGCAGTTGGGTGTCTGGTATTGAGCAAAGCATGCTAGCCCGTCGATGATTTGTTTTTGTTTTTTAGCTAGCTATTCATACAGTAACTAATATTGCTTCGTGTCCTAGTTGTAATGGGACCGTTGAGTGACATAACGCTTTTTTGTCTGTATCAGCCCAATGACAGAGATCGTGCTGTGACAACGAGGAGCTAGTTCACAGGAGGCATTAAACCATGACACAGAGGGCGTGTTCGCGGGACATATGGAACATTTTCCGGTTGCGTACTAGAATTGCTGTCCTCTAAATCCGAACCATAATGTATTTATTACCAAAGAAAGTTTTCACTTGCAAGGAATTTGCCTTCGTGTATTTGGTGCATACAATAAACATAATAAAAAGGGAAATAAGGCAAAATACTGCTACTATCAATAGACAGAATAGAAATATCACAATAAAAAGTATGTGAAAAGACACTAACAACATAACACAAATGTACAGTATAATTGTTTAAGAAAGGGGGGAAAAAAGTAAGGCTGTACGGTTTAGTGCAAGGTGTGCAAAAATATTGATCAGGGGATGTGGAAAAGTTTGTATAATGTGTATACTGCTTAGTCCAGGATGTGCGTTAATGTGACTGTGTGTGGTGACTGTGGGTGGGGGGTTAAGAGTCTGCCAGAGACTGTCTCTGCTCCAATCCAGTTATTTAGTTACAGTTTTAATATCATAATGTGGTTGTATTCAGCAAAATGTTTAAATTATATAATATATACTTTACCTAATATGTAATCTATTATAGGTTATGAAATAGAAAAACGTATTCTGCAAAGTTACTTCAGCTGTCAGGTAAATGCAGTGTAGTTAAGTAATTTCCTCTGAAATGTTGTGGAGGTAATTGTGTAAAGTCTCACAACATGGAACTAAAAAAACTGCAATGCTTGAACAAATATGCTGTACTTTTAACCTGGGGACTTTTAAATTACATAACAGGCTTCTCTCAGAGGTCAGTAGCCATGTGGCAGCGTGGTTTCTCATACTGTCCTGAAACTCTGTGTCAGGATTTCTGGAGTGATATTTTGGTTTACGTGCTGTGACCTCTAATGACCTCAAACCTTTGCCTCCACTATCTCCTCTATGTTCTATATTTGGCAGATGTGTTGTTGCTATAGTATGTGGTAGGGCGTGGCACTAGTATCTTCAATAATTCAAAGGAAAAAGGAAAAACTACATTAAACGTTTTATAATAAAGGTTCATATATGGTGCTTTGTAATGTACATTAAAGGAACAGACCTAGTGTTTTCTACCACTCATAGCTGTGCTCTCCTGCCCCAGGACTAAGCTGACGTTTATCAGTTGGTTAAGTTGTGTATATTAACTCTTATCAGTGGCCAGCTGGGGCAGCCTGGTTGTACAAGTTGAAGTCTGCAGGCTGAGGGTTAAACAGTTCAACCTGTTTAAGCCATCGTGGGCCATTTAATCTGAACCCCAACCAATATATCTATTATTATAGATATTATTTCGACAAATAAATTGCATCAGTACACATGTTGGCACATATGCAAAAGAAATTGTGCTATATTAATGTTTTATAGATTGCAGTTTTATGTATATTTGATATTTATTAAATATGAATAAATACATTGTATGTATTTTGATTTTATTGTTTTGGTTGTATTATTGTGTATACATATATACTCTTTTCATAGTTATTTTTCAGCAAATTGAATGTTTGCCAAAAATGTGTTAATTAAAAAATGTCAGCCATTGCTATGTTGTCTTGATTGGGCCCCAATTGAATCCCATTTGTTCTTGCCATAATTTATAATAGGCATACTAATATTTCCTCTCTCTTTCACAGGGTTTATATTTTACAAAAGAGTGCAGTGTTGATGTGATGCTGAAGGAACAGGCTGTGGAGCACTGAGCCTTCCATGGCTGTTAGCACCATGGACTCTGAGTCAGCCCGGACACCTCAGCCTCAGGCTGCCTTGACTATAGGAGGTCCCTCCCTGCTGCCTGCTGATGCTCTGAGTGCCACGGCGGGCACTCAAGGGAAGCACTATGTCTGCGGCTCCATCGCAGCTTTTTCCAACATCTTGGTGACTTTCCCCATACAGAAGGTGCTGTTCCGCCAGCAGCTGCACGGTGTGTTGGCCACTGAGGCGGTGCGGCAGCTCCAGAGGGATGGGCTAAGGAATCTTTACCGGGGCCTGCTGCCCCCGCTGCTCCAAAAGAGCACTACAGTTGCCATCATGTTTGGCCTGTACGAGGACTTCTCTAGAGTTTTACTAGACCAGGCTGGTGGCAGCGGTGTGCCCGACCTGGTCACACGAAGCTTTGCTGCAGCATTGGCAGGAACCGCAGAGGCCATCCTGACGCCATTTGAGCGCGTGCAGACTCTCCTACAAGACCATCGTCACCACGGGCGCTTCAACAACACAGTCCACACCTTCCGGACACTTCTTACTGAGTATGGTGTCAGAGAATGCTACCGTGGCCTGGTGCCCATACTTCTCCGTAATGGCCCTAGCAATGTGTTCTTCTTCGGGCTCCGCGGGCCCATTAAGGAGCAGCTCCCAGAAGTCACTAGTCGGGCAGGTCACATGGTGAATGATTTTGTGTGTGGAGGTTTGTTGGGGGCAGCCCTTGGCATCATGTTCTATCCATTAAATGTGGTCAAGTCCCGGGCTCAGTCTCAGGTCGGTGGAGACTTCCAGCCTTGCAGGAAGGTGCTGCTAACAGTGTGGAGAGAAAGGGGTGGCAGTCTGGCCATGCTCTTCAGAGGGGCCCACCTCAACTATCACCGTTCACTCCTCTCCTGGGGGATCATCAATGCCACCTACGAGTTGCTGCTGAAGCTCATGTAAGAGGGAGAATGGAGATAACGAAAAAGAGATCTAGAGAGGAGGAGAAAGCATTTTAAAAGGGAAAAACCTGTATGGAGTAATGGAACCAGTTTGTTGAGAAGAAAGGAAATCGTAAAGTAAAGCCAGCACTATTTTGGGACACTAGGGTTTCCATGATTTAAAGACAGCAGGGAAGTTGCACTTCTGACAGGGGCCAACAGTCAGTGTGAAATAAGCCACCTGCCACATGCCATGACTATTTATTGTTGTCAAAATACATTAAAAAAAAAAACAAGACACATGCTTTAGCTTATACAAAACTTGTGCCAGGGTCCAATTAAAATGCCCTTGTTTGCTCTCTGTACAGAAATGTTGTGGAGCATTACTTGACAGCGCTTTACTTGACTGGATAAGCTGTTTCTTCGTATGTGCTGTGTGCTGTGGTGTTTTGTAGACAAAATCCATCTTTTTGTGTGTTTGTTTGAAGAGTTATTCTGTGAGGCTGAATTCTGCCACTTAACTGAAACACTTTTGTACTTTTGACCATTGAAATTCCCCATTTATTGTCAAGGAGAGTGTAATAAATTGAGTGTTGGCCATTTTATTTCTCTTTATGCTTTATCTTATTTAGCCTTCATGTTTATGAGATCAAAAGGCTGATACTTAAGGCATTGTTGAGATGACTATCAGGGATATACATGTTGGAAATACTGTCTAGCAGACACACATAGGCTAATTCTTAAACATGTTTTCCTTTCACACACAATGTTTTGTCAAGCACTATTTGTATTGGTTTTATGAAGTGCTACTGGCTTGTGTTATTCAAGTTTTGGCCATTCATGTCAGTTAAACATAGTGACACTGAGATCTTTTGTTGTTTGTATCATTCATTGGAAGGGAGAGTTGCTACAAATAATCCCACAGAAAATGTTTGCTCTTTGTTTAAAATATAAATTTTAAGAAAACTTTTGCAGTTTCAGAAAAAAGACCTTTGATATTAATTTGACTATGCACCATTGTTGCATTTGTTCATTTTTGGGTTATTGTTCACTCATTGACTATACAACTAAGTGCTCCTCAATGTTTGTTTCCTTTTTTATAAACTTTAATATCACTTGTTTTATACATGTATCTCTCTCCCTCTATTTATATATTTCCTTCTCTCATGCTTGCTCTCATTCTGTCCTGTAACATCTGTTGACATAATGGGCTCAGATTTCAGGCTTGAGTAAATACTGTCACCACGCAGCAGCTCACGTTGGGTATGACAGCCCAAAGAAGAAAGGCATGCTGCCTGGACACTGAACAGTAATGTGCTGAGAGAAGACCGGGGCAGAGGGAAATGTTCAGTTACACAAAAAGCTCAAGCTGCCATGTTAATGGATCATTTGGCCTATTTCTTCAATTCTTTACATTTTGGACTGTCCACAGCGTGCTGTTTCCTAAGCATCTTTTCGGGATTTTCCTGGGTTTCCACTTTGAAAGTAAGACTTTTGAATTAGGGTTTGAAAGTGGGACACCCTTGCTCATATTAAATAATTCCGTTTCTAATTACCACTTCTCCTGAAGTCACTGAGTCACTATGAAAATGTCAAATTAATAACGAAATTAAATGTTTAAAATCAGTTAATTAAAAAGGTTGATAGTGTATATGTCTGCTATGTGGGTATTTATGGGGATACATTTAAAAACAAAAAAAAATCTGACAAATTGTTTTACTTATGTAATAGAGGCCCCCATACATAATGAAGCAGAATGGCTTCTTTGTGCCCTATAACCGCAGTGCCAGTCCTCCCTGTGACTAATACTTTATGCACCGTAATCCCTTCTTTATAATCAATCACGCAAGCAGCATCACCGTTACAATGATGTATTGTAGTCAAGCTGAACAGACTTAACACTGGCTTAAACTGAAGGATGGTCTAACACTGTGTAGTTTAACACCTATCTGATATTTCTGCTGTGTATTAGATCATAGAAATGACTCTCGCATACACTTTCTAGATTACTGTGTCAAGAAGTCAGACAGCAGATAATGATCAGATTAAGGGCAATCTGACATGGGGACTTTGGATCAGGAGGGTTGAGCTGCTGTAGTTAAAAAGCCTCTCAGCTCTTTCACTGTTTCCTTTTACACTAACAAATGTCTGTCTGACTATCACCTTGGATTAAATCTTAAAGTTTAACATTCAAAATGCATCATTTAAGAATGTATTTTAATAATAGGAGTGGAAATGTGGCTCTATAACTCAGCTGGCTCTTTGTGAATAATTAAGAGACATTCCCAGCACCAAAAGAGAGAAAGGAGGCTCCGGTGCTACACATATAGACGAACACTGCCTTTGTGGAAGTATAAAAACTCCATGCAGAGAATTAAATCCCACAGTAATCCCTATTAACAGTATTAGACAATGATGGTATAAATAGAGAGGCAGTTTAGACTGCTGGGGTATATCTAGGTTCAATGTTAGGGCAGGATGGCAAAGTTAATGTCTTCTGACCTGACTCAATATTTAGGAAGGGAGATTACATTAACTGTAAGTTGTTACATGAAATTAGTTGCTAACTGGTCTATAGACAAAACCCAAGAAGTTCGACATTGTTATGGTCAATGTGTAATTTATTCCCAAATAATACATTTCTTGGTACATCGACTTCATTGTACGTGGGTACAGAAAAGTGACTGCTCATGTGAAAACACAATGTCCTCTTTGAAAATGAAATGCTGTTGACACAGTTTTACCATACAGAAACAAAACACGTAGGTGACACAGGCACTCTTAACTTTTTGGGCCTGCTTGAAGAACAACTAGAGATGCTCCTGAACCATACAGTATGTCTTGATGTTAGTGCTATGATGGACACTGCTACTGCACCTCCATGGCAACTGGAAGCTCTTAAATCTCACACAAGAGACCTGCCTTCTTATTTTTTTTAACCATAGCCACCTTGACAAAATGTCCATCTATTTGGAAGATTAAATATAGTACCTATCTCCTCACCAGCTGTCTCTGAACACTCAAGCAGTCATTATTTTGGCTAATCACCTTTTAATATTTGTATAAGCAACTGCTGGCTTAATTACCCTCTGGTTGTCATAGGTGGCTCAAGTAGATCTTCAAATTGGATGGCTGATGAAATGAGTTGGCATCATGTGATACATATGGACGAGCTGTTTGGTGAACACTGTACATCAGCAAACTGATCGAGGAATGCATTCCTTTTACTGACTATTCACAGACATCAGTATATTTATATTGACACGTGTTAATGCCATGCAACTTTGCACAATGTTGCAATCCATGATGCAGTACGTTTTGCCCGAAACAAGACAAAGGCCAACATTCCAAACAAAGAAAGCATCCATTATATTCAGACAAACATAATGCAGCTGTTGTTGTTTTTAATGTTAGCACAAAAAAATAAGGGTACAGTATGTGGGGGTGGGGTGGTGAAGAGTTTATGTTTGCATAGCCATAAACTAAGGTAGAGACAGAATAGGACACAAAGATAAATGAATATCTACAGTTCTGACCCCATCATACAGCACCCAGTCCATCAGTCAGTATGTTATTTATTAGGTGGTGTGCCCAAAGAGGAAACCGTAGTGGGGAACAGTTGTGGCTCAGTGTTTTAAGACTTTGGATGTTTGCTACATCTTGACATATTTTAGTTTTAACAGTCACCTTTGTGCCTAGTCAAAAACATTTTTTCAACTACATAAGTAAGGTCCCCTGTTTTGCTTTCTGGGCCTTATCCACACATTCCCAGAAAATATATATGTAATGTCCTTTGGATGAAAACTAGAATAATGTTATATTACTGCATACATTTGGGTAATGGGAGTAATTCCAAGAGGCATTCACTCAGAGTCAGTCAGGACCAGGGAAAGGGTAGAAAAACACTTTACACAAGGGTATGTGTCTCATAAAAAGGTGCAATCTGTAACAGTCAAAAGTGCTCTCCCTGCTTTGTAATGGTATAGTTTTGTATCCCATTAATATGACTGTAATTTTGAAAAACTAAATCCTTAAAAAGGTGCACGTATAAAACAAATCAGTTAATAACTGTATTTTGCAAGTGTGATAGAGTATATTGTCTGTATTTTGTCAGTAAAACGTACTGTTATACTAAACTTGAAAAATGACAATTTACAGATTACACCTTGTGGAGTGGAGAAATCTTTAAAGCAGCAATAGATAACATAATACTGTCTCAAAGAGAAGGAAAAATTTAAATTCCAGTGACATCCATAGTTTGTTTTTTTTTTCCACTAGAGACCTGCACATCACAGACCATGGTGCAAATATTGTAAAAAATAAATACATAAATATGACATGGGTAATCCATCCTTACATACATACACATATTGTTATCATAAAATAAGATAATTATAAGATTATTATAAAATTCATATGTACAAATGCATAGTCCATATGCGTCCAAGAAGAGGCCAAGCAATGAAGTTTTAGGGTTTTGTTTGGTGTATGTGTTTTCCATGTGGGTGTGTGTAATGTGGGTTAGAGTTTGTGTGCTGTAGTGTGCATGGCACTTACTGTACAAGAACACAGGGGTTACACACCAAATCGCTCTGTGCTGTTTCCTCTTGTCTCACCTATAGAGTCAGTGGGTTATTAGTGGGTAAAAGTTCACAGGTCAAAAGTTGAGCGGTACTTGGCCAGGCGTGTCCGCGGTGTCTGGTGTGCATGTCCGGAATAGCTGTGTGAGTGCGAATACAGAGGAGATGAGCACAGTGCAGCGTTTGGCTAGTAGCCTCACCCCGTCACTCTCCCCCTGACCCTGTCTAGACCCAGTGAGGCCAACACTCTTACCCCCAACCCCGGCACCAGTTCCAGCTGTCTCAACAGCCCCAACAAACTCTCGGTATAGACCCACTATCTCCCTTAGCTTGTCCATGGCCTCCTGGCTGTCATTGTCCTCATCCCCGTGGACCAGACTCGCATTATGGCAGATGTCACAACCAGGGCAGGGGTTTGTTCGCAGGCAGGCTGCTGACAACTGAACCAGGGCACTGAAGCTGTTAGATAAAGAGCGTAGGGCTTCATCAGGAGCCCATCCTACACGTGTGGCCCGCTGGCACCCAGATGCCAACCGTCGAGCCTCTGCCTGGAGAAGACTCCTTTCAGCCTCTGTCATGGCGACGGTGCTTGTCCCAGTACAATTTGGGTACCGTGCTGGGGTAGTACTGCCTTCAGTTCCATTGTGATTTAGGTCAGGCTCTACTTTTATGCCTGTCATATCCTGCTTTGAGTTTTGGCATGATGTTTGTTGGGGTTCCTCAAGTGCTCCCTTCTCTAAGACCAGCATAAGTTGGTCTATATCTTGACGTAGGGAGGCAAAACCTCCCTTTAGCCCACCATAATTCTTGTTGGTAAGTGTACGAAGAGGACCACCAAATGAGTTTGTGGGGGAAACTGGACGTGAAACTAGGGGACTGAGTTCAGAGGAGGCAGTGGAGAAAGTAGAGAGTGGACGGGGGTTGTCCCTTAGCAGTGACAGAATATTGGGCTTTGGAGAGGGTGTTGTAGGAGAAGAGACGGGTGCCGGTCGGGCAGGTTTAGGGCGTGTGCGGCGGGAGAACTCGTAAACAGTAAGCTCCTCATCAAAGCTTATTCCATCCTCAGTGTCTCCACTGAAACAGTTGGCGTAAACAGTGTGGCAGCCACAAGCCTCCCGGTGCTGCTGTGGAGGAGTAGTGTCAGCTTGTGAAGAGGTTGGTGAGTCACCTCCAATTTGCATGCTGGACACACCTCCCAACCCCACTGCTGAATGGGGCCGTGACTGAGGCTGCTCCGATGAAACACTGCCACTGTGTGCACTATTCTCTTTAAAAGTCAGATTAGGGTTGGAGCCGTTTGTCCCATTGGCCTTTTTCATGTGTGAGGTCACATCCTGGGCCTCTTTGATGGTGGCTATGACAACCTCAGCTCCATCCTCTAAAATATCCCCTTTCCCTGCTGGTTTTAAGTTTATAGTCTCTTTTTCCTTGACAGGGGTCCTGTTTAAATCTGATAACCCACTGGCTACAGATAAACCAGAGCCAAATCCAGATGTGTCTCCATTGATGGAGCTCGTGGAGGGATAGTCCAGAGTTCCCAAAATCTCCTGGGAACGGGTCATGTACCAAGGCAGAGCCTGGATCTTCCCTCTCAGGGCAGAAGCTGGCAGTCTGCCTCCCAGGCTGGAGGAGCTGGTCCTCAGGTCTGATCCTGATCCAGATCTTCCAGGCTCTCTGCTTTCAAGGCCTCCAACACCTTTGGAGTTGGTTGAAGTAAGGGAGCTGGTAAGGGTAAGAGGTGCATCTGTATTTTTGGGTGACAGGCTTTCATGACTCAGGGAGACCCTCCTGGATCCTGACTGGACGCTGCCATTGCGTAAGCTCCAAGGGTGGATTCCATTTGGCGGACTGACACTATCCTCAAAGACCCCTTTGCTAGGATC
Organism: Sander vitreus; assembly: GCF_031162955.1. Lineage (NCBI taxonomy): Eukaryota > Metazoa > Chordata > Actinopteri > Perciformes > Percidae > Sander > Sander vitreus. The sequence goes on from NC_135864.1 coordinate 18,583,651, forward strand.
AGTTGGGGAGACAGGAGAGCTAGCAGGTAGTGATAAGGGGTGGAAATTGGTTGGAGAAGTGGGTTTGGGAGGCACTGGTGGGGGGATAGCTAGCTTTGTACCTGAATTAGAGCGAGGGATAGGGGGTAGGTTTGGTGGCTTTCTTGTGGGTAGAGCAGTCCCATTGCTTTTGCCCTCAACTTTAGGGGTTTCCTTTACATCGGGAATGTATGCTTTGTCATTGGAAACAACATGTGCTCCATGTATCAAATCTTTATTCTCTTTCATATTGTTTTCTTGCCTCTTCACCGTTTCCTCAGTTTGTGGTGTTGTAATGGGTAGTGGCTGCTTGCTGCACCGCACTGCTGTGATCAGGGGTGATGAGAGAGGCAGTCCACCTGCCCCAGATGTGACAGACTTGAATTCCATGGTGTCTGGCTCCATTTCCAGTAGTTCAGAGGACAGACGTCCAGAGGCATCCCCATTACAGTGGGCATATGATCTCCCATGCTGGGGGGATTTGGGAGGAATGATCTGAGGTTTAGGAGGTAGATGGGGCTTAGGTGCCAATAGTGGTTTAACCTTAACTTCAGGTTTCTGAGATGGTTTTGGTGGACTGGGCTGTTGGTTGGCAAGTTGATTTGTGGGGCCTTTAAGCGTCTCCACTTCCCTCTTGATTTTAGAGGATCTGGCTTTATTGGCAAGGGGGGAGGATGGCTCTTTCCCCGGGAGAGCTGAAGGACCATTCCAGCTTCCACTCAAACGATTAGCATTCCGCCGGTCAGCCAGCTCAGCGTCTGTGAGACAGAGACAAATCAAAAGGAAAGGTCAGAAAGAGAAAGTCATCAGTGGATTAACACAACAACCACCCCCCCCCCCCCCTCCAACTCCTTTTAATCACATTAATGTCTCAGTGTTGTCACATCTTGCCATCACATAAAAAAATAAAAAACACACCACCATAAAACGACCTTCCCAAAATTGGGGCAAGGACAAATTGTCTTATTCATCTGCAAAGTCATAACAAACATGATGTAAACAAACCTGATAGATCAGGAACTGGGGGAGTAAATCTCTCCTGTGCATCAAAAAACTCATCTTCAGACTCTGAGGCAGTCTCTTTGACCAAAAGAGCTGGTTTGGGATTAGGTGAAGGTGTCAGGAATAGACCCTCTTCGTCCTTGGAGAGGCGCTGCTCAGCCTGTCCTGCTTTGTCCATGGGAATTGAACTCGTCCTTACTGGGACTTTGGGAGGGATCTTTTTCTTTTTTTTAATGGGTGATCTTTGAAAGGGTATGCTGTCAATCATTCTCAAATCTCTTGAACTAGGGATCTTAGAAATGCGTCGGAGTCCCTTAACTTCTTGCTCTTCTTCATCCTCCTCATCATCATCATCATTGTCATCATCACTAGTAGCCTCAGGCGGGCTAGGGAGGAAATCAGCCTTGGAGAGCTCAGCAAAGCAAAGGCAAGAGTTGTCATTGCCACGGTAATTGAGGTTTGTGGGTCGCAGGGGCCCTTGATGGCGTTTTGGCTCCAGGAGGTAGGGGTGGTGAACGTCCAAGCTTGGTAGATCCTCGCTTGTGCGTGGTCCACGGAGCACATCCAGACGAGATGGGGCTTTAGCTGCGGCATTGCTCTCCTCCAGGGCAGCACTCAAGGAGCCACTGGACAAGCTGGAGAAGCTGCTGGTGACCCGTGGGTCAGTGTGGTACCAGCTGGTCTCCAGGTTCATTTCTTCATCCATAATACTTAATTTACGCAGACCATTTCCTGTTGCGCCTCCTTCCTCTTCACCCTCATTTTCCATACCTTCTGTTGTCACTATTATCTTCACTTCCTGTTTGCCTTTGTGCTCTTCTCTCTCTTTTCTTTCTTCCTCTCTCCTCTTCTCTTCCTCCTCTCTCCTCCTTTCTTCCCAGTCCTGACTTGCTGGGTCTGGGCGTTTGTAATTCTGAGAATCCATTGGGTCATCCTCATCTGTTGAGTCATCTGAGTCACTACAGCAGCGAGACACATAACCTAATAACACCAGACACAAACAAAAAATTAGTAGAGAAGGATATGTTTTAAAATATGATAATATTATGTGACTGGCTTTTCTAACGGTACCCATACTGGCTGGTGACATACATCAGAATCTGATGTGTAAAATATCTAGCAAATGGCCAAAGCCAGAAAGTGATTATTTAAAAGTGAAACAGTTTTTGCTCACTTGATAGGGATTCATAGCACACGCCCTCTATTACGGCGAACCTCCCACACACACCTTCTTCAGCAGGAATCCGGTGCACCCTCACTTTTGGGCGCCCCAGACGGAAGACATTGACACTGGGATCCACAAGGAGTTTGCAGTAGCCTCCCAGCAGACACCCTAAGTCTTTGGCTGCCAGAGAGTCCATCAGTAAGGCAAATGGCTGCAAGGGGGAGGGCATTGCAGGAGAAACGGTAAAGTAATTAACGCCAAAGGGTAAGGAAGAAAAGGCGATGGAGGGGGAGAAAGAGGGAGAGAGAGTCACCTTTGAGTCCAGTGAATTTGCTTTATATAGCTACCACACACCCCCTTAGGCTGTATACTGTTTGTGTATTGGAGGAGAAATGCTCGACCTATATTTACTCGAGCATGAGCTTTGGCGTGAATGTAGTGAGTGAATATCCATTTTTTGTATCTGTGTCTCTGTATGAGTGTTGATGTATGAGTGTGTTTATGAATAATAGAGTCTAGAATCTCAATGTCTCCCTTACCTTCATGTCATGCAGTGAGATGCGCAGTAGGCTGACTTTGTCCGACTCAGTGAGCAGCTCCACTCGGCTAATGCTGCTGAACTCCACCAGTGTCGAGATCATATTGAGCTTGTGGTTGATGACCTGACTCATCCCATACTTGGCTCCCACCAGCAGACTGACCAACACCTCCCTTTCCTGAAGCTGAGTGTGGATGAGAGTGAGTTATGTTATATAATGAAACAAAATGAGCAGAGAAGAGTGGGACGAGGTAGAATAAGGGGGGAAAGGTGCAAATGTTTTTTTTAATATGGAAGATAACAGGGTTATGCTCAGCTGGACTAGCGGAGCCTTTTGAATAGTAACATGTAATATAGATCCAAGAATTGGAATTAAGTTGTTAGATGTTATATCCCTTTACAGACAGACCACCAGGTGATATCAGGCTCTTAACCCTTACCATCATCGTAGCTGTGTAGGACCGTCCCCCATATGAAATGAGCTCTCCCAGCTGAGTAAGGTAGGCCAACCGAGCCTGAGTTGCAGAAATTACCTAAAACACAGCAGTTGACAAAGAAGAGAGAGGAATGAAAGAAAACCAGGGGGGATGGTATGGTTGACTCACTGACCAAAACAATTCTTTCCACTGAGAATGTGATCCACTTATTTTCCCAAAACATTGCCCAAACCCCAGACCTACTATTTCCTTTATAATCATCCTCCCACCCACCCAGGGGCGGCAGGTAATGTAGGCTTGGGTAGGCTTAAGCCTACCCCAATATTCCATCCTACAAATGCAGAGAGACGGCTATCCTTGGTACTGTATTGTGACAGTCTGTGGGATAATTCCCACATTACTCAAAGACATTGAATGCACCCTCACAGCCCAGAAGCCATCAATCCCCATCCAAGTCTCAGTCATGGTTACACCAACACATGTAGATAAACCTGAACATTAAATCAACCCCACAACACTAAAACCCAGGTAACATAAATGCACACCCAAAACATCAACGGAGCATCATTAAAACAAATATGTGAAATATGTATATAGGTTGTTGAGCTTTTTATTGTAAAGGGTAAAGCAGAAGTGTTGAATTCTGACATGTGTTGCCATTGACTGTGTAACGTTATTCGATTAGGCTATAAAAGAGAAGAGGTGCAGTGCCGTCTTGGTTCGGAAGTTGAAATCCTTGTTTTTTTTTCAGATGGCCATTAATCCAACGATCTCTAAACAACTGTTGGAATAAAATATAACTATCCTAGTTAGCGGCAATGAGCGCGTCCTTTTTTTTACCAAAGATCCTTTCTGAACCATCTCTATTTTTACCACCGATCATGTGTATGCGGCTTATTGCCTTTTTACAGTCGCCGCAGCCGACCTGACGCGCGCCAATTTGACGTCAAAATGACATAGATCTCGCTGCCGCGCCAGGATTTTGAGTGTGCGACTGTAGCGTGGTGTGCGACTGTAGCGTGGTGTCACGACGCCGTTCTCTTATTACATCCATGGTTGATGCTCCACGTCCTTGACCGGCAGTTGATTGGACGAACGCGTCTGGCTACTCCCGAATTTCAAAAGCAACCATAATGGCGTCTCGTTCGGAATACGATCTCGTATTCTACAAAAATAGTTCACCGAAACGTGTTTCTGAAAAATACAGTTCCTGAATCTCTTCAAAGTCTTCATTTCAGATTGACAAAGGTCAGTTTGAAAGATTTTCGTCAGATTTTGAGAGGACCCGCGATCGTCGCGTCTCGTTCAACGGATTCATTTGCATAAAGATGGGCAACGGCCAGCTTTTTTGACGTGCAGCATTTTTTCAAATGCAGCGCTGCCTTCCCGGGATGCTTTGCGGGCGCGTTAAAGTCGCTTGACATCACCCATAGGAATAAAGTGGAGTGCGGCGCGACAGAAGCGTCGCACGGCCAGGTGTATCTGCACTGTATTTTTTTCAGCGGCACACGACAAAGCGGAAACAGGAAGCATGGACGAGTTCGAGGGCAACCGGATGCCAGGACTCTCAGAGTGACTGCAAGTCTCTCTTGTAAACTTACTGGGTTAAGATGAGTTCTTTTATGGTTAATGAAAGGCTTGATCCGACGAAGTAGGTCATTGAATCAAATCGAAACATTGACGTCAATGCTGCTGCCAGTTCTGCCGTTGTTAACCTTTTTCTTCTTCTTCTAGTCCGTAGAAATAGCAAAGTCGGTAGCCTTTCTTCATTAGCGCCACTTCTGTTCAGGAGAAGACTGCAACTAGTGTCGCGACCACCATGCGCGAGTATAAACATAACGTTATGGCGCTCCCATGACGTCACATTTGCACACGACAGGTCGGCTGCGGCAAGTATACCGGACGCTTAATCTAACTCCCTTCCACATTAGGCTACCCAAACCTCCACCTCACCCGCCGCCTATGCACCCACCATCTATCTTCCTTCCCAACCTGCTGTCATTCCATACATCACTTTAAACCTCAGGGAGATTAGCAGCTAAAATGTATCCTAAAGCCACTATAAACTGTCACTATCTATCTCTTTACATCTCTCGATGCTTCCTTCCACTCATCCGTCAGTCTGTACGTTACCTACCTTCTGGCGTGGCTCTAGCAGGGACTGGATCTTTTTGAGATGGTAGCTGATGGCTTTCCTCAGGTCCTTCTCCCTCATGTTGCTCAGCAGTGTGGGAGAGATGAAGCTGTCCATGCCAAACTCTCTCCTGTCATTACCACACACACACAGAGGAATGAAAACCGCACTGATACATGAACATGTAGCCTCAATGCAACCTAAAATTTAAGTGAAATTGAACTACAGTACCCCATATGCACTATATGCACTTCATTTGGCCAAGTAAATATTGGTGCAAAAGGTGAAGGGAGGCTGGGATTCAAATGTGAAATTGTAGGACAGGCAAGAAACATGCAGTATGATGTAGCTAATGTTAGCCTCATAAGCTAGCTAGCTTATGTGTTTTGATACATAGCAAACAGTGGCTTCAAAAGTACAGCTTCATTTTAAAACACTTAACTGCTACCGCTAGCCATTTGTCAGGTTACTACAGCATTAAAATACACACAAGATGAAGGTGAACTTTTATGCATAGATATCGCTATTGTTGTGTCACCAATGTAACATTTAGTAACTTGGTGTAATTCATATCATTACAAATATTCAGTTTCAGGTCTTATCTCAAGGTCATCAGTAAACACCAACCTAACAGCAAGTAAGGTTGACATTTTTACATGAAAACTAAATACAGACTTGAATGACACAAAATGACAAAGAAGTACATTGAGATTTGTGAGTAGACATATCTGCTGATGTTTTTTTCTCCCAACGGCTGCCACTAGATGTTACTAAACAGCCATATTTTAACTGAACTGTAAACATGACTGCATCATCGGTTTCATTTGAGATGAAAAAAGCCTACGTCTGCGGTATTTATGACTGCAGTGACGTAAATAATCATATTAATCTATCAACAGTGAGTCAGTGAGGTGGTCTTTTGGGAAATGGATCTGTGCTTAGGTGTTTGTGCATTTATGGATTTTAAGTGTGAAATTGAAAAACCCAAAAAGAAACTTTTGAGCAACACCCAGGAAATAGGGCAAATACACACCCTTGTGCACAAACGCAACACATTTTCCAATCACATTAATAGAGTAGGCATTTCAAATGCAACCTAATCCCACACACATTACGATTACAGCAATAGAACAAGCTCACACCCTTAGATCACCATAATTACACAAAACCCTATGAGTGCTGAGGGCTGTAGTGTCCCTACAGTGTGACCCTAAAAAGACAAATGCATATGACTCACGTAATACTCTTGATAGAGGCCCTGGTCTGTCCACAACTATCTAGTCTCTCGTGCATGTGCAGGGCAGCGAGGCGGAGTGCAGTGTTACACTTCATCTCGACTGCAAAACGCTCCTGCAGCACGTCCCCAACACTCTGGAAACACACACAGTCACAGCATAATGCATTCAGACATTACAAATACACATGCACATTACTGTAAACATACCTTTGTACAACTGAAAGACATCATATTTCGACATTTACTTGTTTAATATACCACCGTGCACTTTAAGTCAGACATTGCAAAATACACAGCTTGTGAGTATTTTTTAAAGTAAACCAACACTGGGACACCCAAAGTGCCACTAATACAGCAAAAACAAAACGCAGCAGGCGGCAAATACACCTTGTAGAACAATAAATCACTAAGACATAAGTGGCACTCCCAATGTTTTACTGTGCAACACAAATATGCAAAGACAAACTGTGGCTTTGAGACTTTTCATCCAGCGTTGAAATGTACGTAGTCTCAATGTTGAGCTACAACACAGCACATATCTGACTGTATGCAGGAGTTCTTTAACTCCCAAAATGTTTACTAGGTGAAACAAGGCCACAGTAATACATCTTAATATATTAGAGCAGTTTTCAACTAATATGAGAAAGACATGGAGCGACTGCATATTAACTCCAAACGTCTTAACTTTGATTCTGGCTCTATTTTTGTAATGTTTTAGAGCAGGTTTAGAGTACACAAGAGCAAGTTGCCACATCTATTAAATATCGGATATACAACTACATTCAGAATTATCTCACCTGTAAAAAGAGGTACTCAAAGGTAGAGGGGTCATCCTGCAGCAGATCCATTGGGTCTCTAGGGATGAAACACACCCTGAACAGACATCTGTAGTCATGGGAGTCTTTTTTCTGCACCACCTGGTAAAGACAAAAACAGACATATAAAGATATATGCAAGCTCTAAAAGTGAACCAAATCAACCACACTGCATCCGATCTTTGCTCGGTTGTACCCTCTTGTGAGTAGGTCTACTGGTACTACTTAAAAGTTGCATTGAAGTAAATTACACCTACTGATGAACATAACTTTAGTATGATTGTGTGTGGATTTGTGCATTCACAGTTTCCTTCACCTTCTGTATGAGCTCATCTTCGTGCAGCAGCAGTAGTTTGGTGATGCTGTACTGTTGCTCTAGCACCAGGGAAAAGTACTCGATGGCCCGGATGGACAGTTTATCCTTCAGAGTCAGCACAATGTCCTGGAATGGTGAAAAACCAACAGTTCAGACCCCCTTAGACAAACATGTTTCATCCCTGTCTGCTGATGGCAGATGGTCAAACTGATTCCTCCTCTCAGTTTCCCTTTGGCTGGGAATACAAACTGAAATACAAAACCTGCTGTAATAATCATAATGTGCTCATGAAGTCAACATACATGGACCTGCTGAGGGTGAGCTACTGACACAATTATTTTCCTTCTATATCTCATTGTGATGATTGTATACAGTACACCTCATAGTTTGCAAATGCCACAACAGGATTTATAGATTATATGTAGAGTTACTCACAAAATCCAGCTCTACCCTCAAACAAACAAATACTTCAAGGCTCTGAATCACAACACGCTTCTCCTCACTTCTAAATGTTTTGTAACTTCCTTCTCCAGAAGCAATATAATTAATTTTCTTTTTGTATTATTCCACCATTAAGAACAGCTACAGCCTACCCACACTCTAACACCCTTGGGTCAATCACAGCATAACTTATGGTGTGCTTAGTTACAAAATACACCCACTTGTTTCTAGGAAGCCTTTCACAGCTAGATCCACTGTTTGGTCTCATAATGCTTATGAAAGACTGAGGGAGCTAATGATTGGATCTTCTGAGGACACTAATGTAGGCAGCATGTAACACGATTTATCTATCTATGCTCGTTAAATCATTTTTGTGTCTAACTGTCACTTATTGCTATTGTTACAGTAAGATAGGTACATTCAGTTGGTATTGGTTTGGTTATATAAATGAACACATAGAAAGTTGCTTCTCATTGGCTTTCATAGAGTGCACTGGTATTGGAAAAACATATCAGCCGCCCAAAAGTGATGCTGCCATCTCTTGGGCCGGTCAGTAACGAGATGCATCATCCAATTGTTGGTAAAATTGCCTTTCTCTTCTTAGATTAAATGTCTGTCATACACACCTTGACAGTGGTGCTGTTGTCAAACTTGAAGGCCTTGGTCTGCCCGTTCTCTAAATAGACTTTTAGGACATTGGGCAGGAAGAGAAGAGAGTTTCCCTGATAGAGAGAAGTGAGAAATAACATTGTGGTTAGACAGGAATCAACATCAAACGAGGGAAGATAAAAAAGGAAAAGGGAGCATGACATCTTGGAAAATAAGTCCAAATAGAGAATGATCAAAAGTGTGAGGGATCCAATGACGAGTCATTCATCAGTGGCTCACAACAGTCTTCGTTCTGTGTAAAGTACAGTAGGGTTTTCCCACCTGAGTGTGCCCATTGACCACCACCTCCTCTGCAAAGCGCACTTTAACTGGATTACTCCTCAGACGAGCTCTCTTCTCTGCCGACATGATAGATGACTTGGGATTCTGCAACACAAAAACACGAGCCAGCGCCCTTATGTGAGGGCTGGACCACGGTCGAAGACGCACACACAGCTTTAACAAGAGCAATGAAAAAAATCAACTCTGAGACCAACAAACTTTTGAGACACAAAGCCGTAATCAAATGGTCCACATGCATTCGTTTGTACATCACAATCTAAAAGCAATGTGATGGCAGTTAATCATGTCAGAAGACACAGGTTGACAGTCACATGCTTGGAAACACAGAGCTTCATGTTTTAATAAAGGATGGTTTAATGACTCTTTTTGAATGTTTGTGTGTGTTTGGGTTGACAGAAGCTCATCAATGTGTTCTTTGTACTTATTTACTTACTGTCATGTGCCGCAGGATAGTCACAGTGATACAATCCTCCAAGTCCCTGAGTGGAGAAACAATGCATTCACACACAGAAACCCATGCAAAAAAAAACACGCACACAAGAGAGATCATTATCTTTCTAACCAGCTGTCAAGTAAGCACTTTCTGCTCTGACCTTTGCCCTTAATGTGTTAAGCCTTTCTCACACACACACACACACACACACACACACACACACACACACACACACACACACACACAGAAATGCACTCCAGCAAACAACTATGACAGTGCAATTGGTCACTGGATGGACCGGACACTGGTCCCAGTAACTGAACTGGCTTTTCATTGTCCACAAGAGGCAATTTAAATACTTGCATTTTAATCCCTGTCCAGACAGACAGACAGACAGACAGACAGATAGACAGATAGATAGATAGATAGATAGATAGATAGATAGATAGATAGATAGATAGATAGATAGATCTCTGCATATTCTCACCTTAAGATGTTTTCCACCTGCTCAGCGCTCAAATCCTCCAGCACTGTATCATTGATCTGCAGCACCTGGTCCCCTGGGTACAGTATCCCATCTGCAGGACTCCCTACACAGGCACACGCACACACGCACACACACAGACACACACACACACACACACACACACACACACACACAATGAAAAGAGTAAGCGCCTGCATAAAACAAAAACCCAGCTGCACATGTGGGCTTGCACTTTCTGTTCAGATAAAGGGAGATATACACACTGATGCAGGCGCACGCACACACATGCACGCGCACACAAAATGACACATATGGTTATTCAACATGGCTGACTCAACAGTGTTCAGCTGAGCTCTCCAGGATGTGAGGGGTTACACTTATTCTGGATCTCATCCAGCTCGGCTCCGCTCTGCTTTCTCTAGTTATTTATACTCATTTGTCTTCAGGCAAAAGAGCACGACTGAGGCACAGCAGTTTTAGCTTACTTTAACACACACACACACACACACACACACACACACACACACACACACACGCATACATAAACATACTAATGTTTGTATGTGTGTAAACACATACTCCCACATACAGACATACAGATATTTTCACACAACCAGACTGACTGGCAAAGCCCCGTCTGTCCCTGATTTTGACCCACTAGCGGCATCCCACACTGCTTTGCAAGCTTACACACACACACACACACACACACACACACACACACACACACACACACACACACACATTCCCTCGCTCTGGCCAGACAAGCAAACCCCACCCCCCACCCTGTCAAGCTTTTCATGTCAGCTCTGCCAATATCCTGATCTGTGCGGTTTTTCAAGTCCTCTCCCTTCCTCCTCTTTATTTTTCTTTCCTTCTTCCTCATCCACCACTTTTCTCTCACATTCCCCCTACCTTGCTGACTCCTCCCACACCCAAAGGTGTCATCCCTCCACCTGCACTCTGCACACTTTCACACTCTTTGCTTTGCTCTTTTTTGCCATATCTGCACTTTGGTTGTTGTCTATTGGTCTTCCTGCTGGCATCTTCTCTGTCTATTAAATCTTGTCTTCTGTTATCACTTCTCTTTTTTTGGCAGCAGATAGCAATTACAGAGCTGGTGGCAGGGTGGGACTCTTTATCAGCTTATTTTACAGGGTAGACATAAAAGTAATGGATCTCTCTCTCTCTCTCTCTCTCTCTCTCTCTCTCTCTCTCTCTCTCTCTCTCTCTCTCTCTCTCTCTCTCCCACTATCAAGGTAGACAAAATGAAAAGTGATTGAATATAGAAAGGTTGAGCATGTGTCTCTGTTGTTTCTGTGGCCCTGTCTGGCATCGTGCCCTGCAGTTTGAATTCCAGTGGAGAGTCAGTGTGTGTGTGTGTGTGTGTGTGTGTGTGTGTGTGTGTGTGTGTGTGTGTGTGTGTGTGTGTGTAGGTGTGTGTGTGTGCGTGCGTGTGCGTGCGTGCGCGTGTGTAGGTGTGTGGGTGTGTGAGAGAGAGAGAGAGAGTTTTGCTTCATAAACAGGTAGCCATTTAGAGGGGAAGCAGGAAAACAAATTGCAGTTACCTTCCTAGACAAACATGTCACAGTAAACACACACCATGTACCTGCGGCGATGTCCCTGACGAGCAGGGGTGCATTTGTGGTGAGGATGAAGCCGTGACCAGTGCTGCTGTCCAGGACCGGGTCCCTGGTGATCTGCAGCGTCAGCTTGGCCTGGAAGTTCTGATTGGACAGACTGTTGGAGCGCTGCGACCTCCCATCGCCTAGCAACCGCTCTCTGAAGAGGTCAAACAAAGTAACAGGTTACCTGCTTGGAGACAACACTGTGGTCATCAAGACCGAAATTCAGGCAGATGTGTCCCTTGTACATTGTCAACTTCCTCACATCGCTTTGTACAGAAAATCTTTTTTTCTTTTACAAATCATTGCCTTATTTATTAGGCAATGGCTCAAACTTAAAACGTTACAGTTGTGTTGCTTTGAAAATTCTACTTTTCCACCTAAGTACTATAATTTTGCAAAATTTCACACAGCAAGAAGAATCTTCACTGATTGTTTTTACAGAGAATTTGAGCCTACGAAATAACTAAATTTTTATTTAGTTGGGCATTTATTTTTTTTGTAGAATATAGAATAGAATCGAATAGAATGCCTTTTATTGTCACTAAACACATGTACAGTGAGATTAAAAGCAACTCCTTTTCCAGTGCCAACATATACGTAGAAAAAATAGTAGTGCAAAAAAAAAAGGGGGTAAGGTGCACATTTGAGACACTATATACATATATACTCACATTTCAGAGGCTGGTATCTGTAAATGGAGGCATTTTTGCTTTTATTTGTTTTTATGGATCTGTTTTTGCATGTTTACTTTAAAAGTGACTCAAATGATTCATTACCAAAGGAGTTGCTAATTAATTTGAAACTAATCAGTTGTAAGACACATATAACCACAACACAACAAGATTAAGAGTCTACAGCCGTGCTGTGGCTCTGTGATGATGAACATTGGCACAGTGGTGCTTGGAACTAAATGCTAACATTTCACCACCTTAGTTTTGTGTGTTAGCATGTTAACATTTGCTAATTAGCACTAAACAAAGTACAGCTGAAGCTGATGGGAATGTCATTAGCTTTACAGGTTTTTGATCATAAATCAAAGTATAGTAAAGATTTAACTTTTTGACCTGATGGTGTGTCATTATCAAATGTTATTGCAAGTCATCCTCTAGGGACCTTGAATATCTGGTCAAATAGCAGGGAACCATGAAGCAGAGAATAGAGTTCACATTCATATAAACTGCTATACATCATCAGCTGAAATGCACTATGGGAATACACAGTATCTGTATATGTGGTTAAATCAGTGACTCTCTCCCTGAGACCTGCTGTCCTGGTGAGCTGGTTGTGATGTGGGGAGACTTTTTCCCCACCAAAACAAGGAGTTCACTGGGCTTCCTCTGCATGGCCTCCTCTGCTGAGAATGAGAAGCCACTTTGTGGACAACAAGGGAATGAAGGGCTCTTGAAAGCATATTTGTGGTCAACTGTGGGGTGTGTTTGTTTGTGAGAGAGGGACAGTCAGGTTTTGAATATGTACTCAACTATGTGTTATGCGTCTGAATGTGTGGGTTTGGGGAGGAGATCTGGTGTGTGTGCTCACTTTTTCTTTTTTTCTTACTATGTTCTGATTTTAATGTATTTTCTTCTCTTAAGAAAGAGATTTCTAAAGTACCACATAAAAATACACCATTTGAAAGGCTACATTTTTTAATATTAATATATACCACACCTCCCACATTTCTTCTCCAAGAATCTGGCAGTAGGCCTAGAAATGGATGATGCTGTTTTCTCCACTCTCTATCCCAAACTTTATTGTTTAGTTTCTTTTTTTACTATACAAGTTGTTTTAGTTGTCATTGCCGCAGTGCTTTGTGTGGGCTCGGCATTTTCTGCTACAACTGGCTGTGTGGTGCCAACATTTATACTGCATACTCAGTTGTTTTCCCATCAAAATCTACTCCACTTTCTAACACAGGTGCAAACATTGGACAAACCTCACAGGGAGTATTTTTCATCCCAACTTTTTAGTTTTGGAAACATTTCCTGAACTTTACAGAGGATCTTTGCCCGTCTTCATTCTGTACCTGCTAAGCGACTCTCGGGTACGTCGTATTATTGTTCCCACCACCTGCTGCACCCGACTGGCCCTCCGAGCTGGAGACCTGCTCCTACATCGCTCCTTCTCCTCCATTTATCTAAAGAGACAAAGATAGAGAAGGATATGAGCTACAGACATGATCAGAACATAGAGAGAAAATGAGACGTGGGGAGATAATGAAAGGATTTGGAGGAAAACTGTTTAGTTTAGCTCTGTCTTGTACGGCACCAGAATTGTGCTTCAGCTAAATTAGCATTTTGTCTGCTCTGTTTTAATATTCAGAGCATGTAGGCTGCCTTGAATACGATGAATAATCAGATATGTGAACAGAGCAAGAAAGGCTGAATGAGAAAAAAGGGGTGGACTATAGTCAGCATGAACAACACATGTCACACATATTTGCCTAAATGACCTGATTCTCAACAACTGCACCATCACATGATAACAGGATTCACAAAGAGTTCAACGTAAGTATGTTACAATCTGCATGTTCACTACAACTCGTACAATTCGCCTGCACTTTAAACAGGCTGGTGTTCGAGACATAATGAAGAATGGGGGGCTCAAGAAAACCTCAGGGAGGCAAAGCTGGTCAGCATTGAATCCTTACCAATTCTCAAGACAGGCACCTCCCCTCAACTGTTTTTTGTTTATGTCAGCCAATCAATACACTGGCATTAAGCTTGTAGAGCCTCTGATAAATCCGTCACAGGGTTTATTATCTAATGCTGAAAATATACTCTATAAGGGGTACTGGATTATCATCATGTTTCTTTTCTATTGAAAGATTTTAGAGGGCAGGGATGTGTTTGAGGAATCTGCTTCTACTGTGTTTGGGATTATTTAAAGTAGCGGTTTTATTTGTGTGCAGTATTACGGTGATAAGATATTGTTTTGCTGCTGTCTTGTGATATACTTCATCTGCTGTTTGTGTCTGTATTGGACTGTTTCACCCCATGAGGCGAGGAAGAGGGAGAAAGGAAAGGAAACTTTGCAGAAACGCGACCAAGACCTGATCAATACAGCTAACAATGATGAATGTGGTCCTGAAACCTAATGATCCGTACCTTGGCCTCGGCAGCCAGCTGCGCAGAGATTAGTTTGATCAGGTCTCTGAAATATGGAGCAAACTTCTGCAAGACTTTTGTGAAGATCTTAAAATAAGCATAACAGTTGTGCTGTTTGGCCATCTGCCACGCTTGTATGAGGCATTTTTGAAACATGCCTTTGAGGAGTGAGGAGGAGGGTAAAGTTATTATATATACAGCACAAGTATAGTGTATATTGTACTTTAAGTTCTGAGTTATGGCGGAACAATACACACTGCATTGCAATCAATAGAGGACTTTAAGCAGCTTTCTGTAAACAATCAGCATCTAAAACAGATTTCAGCTTGTCTCTGTTTAAGTGGTTGCTGGTTGTAGCCTCACTCAGTGTATAGTAAAGCGTGTGGTGTAGGTCTGTCCTTTAAGAGGATTAGAGGCCCTCATTCTGCACGGGCCAACACTGGTCAGGGTGTCACTTTAAAACTTCCCGCTGATCCAGATTGAAGCAGATTGATGTGGATGAGTGAGGCTAGGTAGCTGAAAGCTGCACAGTGTGATTACTGACAAACATTTGATCATGTACAGTAGATCATGACACATGTTTGGACTGCTAATAGAGACTTTCTTGCATTGTGTTGAATGTGCAGCATGCTTGCAGGTGTATGGATGTGCATGTGTGAGTGCTGTAGTGCTGCAGTCAGTGCTGAATCAGGTGACCGTTTTTGCTGTCATTCTCCTTCTTTCTCTCTTCTTTCATTTATTTTCTCCTCTCTCTCTCTCTCTCTCTCACCCTCACTGTCCATGCCGAGTCAGGTAGTCGTCTCCAATGACAGTCTCTCTGGGCAGCAGCAGCAGCAGACAGCCTTTTTTATATACAGTACATGGCATGTACATCCTAAGCACCTACTATCTTCACTCTTTACAATAACAGCCCACCTTTATAACTTTACTAAAGCAGATAGTGTGTACATGGTTCAACCCTTAAAAAAACATTTTTTTAAATTTATTTTAAAATGTATTGCATGTGGTAAGCTTCTTGAAAAGGCAGAGAGAAAGATTTGACATATTACATTCTGTCGTCAAGATACCAGCACTTTCAGGAGCTCCAATCTTCCACATATTTTAAGAAAGCAGCACATTTTATCTAAAGACTGTGTGAGAGCGTGACTCACCGTGATGTGGCTTGTCTCTTCAGGACTCCAGAACACAAATACCCTCTCGCCCTCTGAGACATCAGCTCTGCAGACCCTCCAGGATTGGCTGAGAAGAGGTGGAGGGGGGTCTTTGTGATCATCGGGGCCAATCCCAATTTGGTGTGGCCACCTGTGCAGAACAGAGCAACGCTATCAGGGAGACCTGTCAAAACCCATAAACAAGATGCATATCCACACGAGTTTATAATTAGAGCATGAAGCAACCAGTTTTCAAGTCTGATTAAGTCAGAAAGCTGTATTTTAAACTATTTATAAGTAACTTTATTCCAGTTGTTGATGTCTTTAGAGTGAACATGCAAGTATGTCAAGCAAAGCAGGTCTAAACCAGATATGTGGTTGTGGTTTTCCAAGAAGCCACTCCTCTGGTCCCTGAGGCTCTCCCTCTCCCTCTCGGTCTTTCTCTCTACTCCTCCTCAAAAGCACATGGTGATGTGGAGATGAGGCACTCCATCTCCATCTGCTTGTCTAAATTAAAATTTCATACCGCCCAGTTCAGTTAACAGTTCTTACTGGCCGTGCTCTAAAAGCAAAGAGGACAGGCTGTGAACCGTGATGTGTTGGGAGAGAGAAACGCTGCCAGCCAGACAGAGATTTTGGCCAATAATAAAATAGGACAAGTCTTTCATATGAACATCAGGGCAGATATGGCTGAAACATTAGCCAGTCTCTGGTTCGGGGAGAAAAACACACCAAGGGAACGTTTTGTTGTGAAAACCCTGGCTGTTGAATTACGAGAGACTCTGAATAAACATTCTTGATCTCGTCTAAAAGGAAACCTCCTCATTTTGCACTTGAATGTTGATCTGTGAAGTAAACTCTCACTCTCTGGGGCTTTCATCTACAAGAAGGAGCAGAAATCAAGGAATTGATAGTCCCATCTGTGCAGCTCTTCCATCAGGCCCTGTGTCCCGCACACAGAGCTCTTTCACAAGGCCCATGTGTCCCAGGGAAAAGCCAGCAGAAGACCTAGACCCACACAGACTGCAGGGCACATGAATAATGCATGGGGCTAATGCAGCTAGCCTCCGACCGCCTACTTCTACCACTTGCCAACACAGGCAACAAGAAGAGCGAAGCACAGAAGAAGAGAGACACACAGGAAAGATGTATGGGGGTTGCAGAGGTGAGGAGGAGGGGAGAGGAGTGGGGAGGGGGCTCTGAGGGGCTGGGAAAAGGGGAAGGGATACAGAAAAGAGAACTGGTCTAGGCAAAGAAAAGAGAGAAAGGACAGGATATTGCAGGGGGGACAGAAAGGGGGAGAATTTGAAAGAGGGTGAAGAGGGCAGCGGCAAAGAAACAGGAGAGTAAAAGCTGCAGGAGGAGAAAAGAAAGAACAAAAGTATCTACAGTGAAGTAAAAAGAGTCTGTCGCCAAGAGCGGTGGGGAAAAAAAGCTGATCAACGTAGCATTTCTCCACAAACTGGAGCACACAAAGCCAGGCAGCAGACATTTATGTATGGTTAAATAAATAAATACAACAGCAGACCTGTAGCATTGTTTCTCATGCAGTTCTAAACTTTTCCATTACTATATGGTGTCTTAAATGAAGAGCTTGTTCCGTCTAATTTCTAATGATGTGACAGCATTTTCAAATCCAAGGCAGTAAAGCCTTTGTGTCTGGGAGCTGATGATGAGTCTGCTCCTAATCTGGTTCTGAATCAATAGTAATCGTGAATCCTGTCCTTAAGTCCCAGAGCTGCCCACAAACACAGCTCATCGGCAGGCCTTATAGACATTTCACTCTTTCTCCTTTCTTTCCTCCTTTTACCTTCTCCGCCAATCTTCACTGTACATGGAGAATATTTGTATACAATGCTATAAGGTAATAAAGCCTTTCTATATCTCTCTGTTTCAATCGCTGTGTCTCATTTCTCCGAGACAATGTCCGCCCCTCAGCTCATTTGCCCACACAATCTCTCTCTGTCTCGGACAAAACAGTCAGTTATTCAACCCTGTCGCCTGGTATGAGAACACATGCAGTTCATAGAAGCACTCCACTCTCTCCTCAGAGGTTGAGAGGTGGCACTGAGCTGGCAGCTTTTGTGCAGCCAGCTGGATAGAAAACAGCCCAATTAGCACTGCTGAGCCAGACCGGGCCAAAGCAGGTCGAACCAAGCTGGACAGGGCCTGGTGAACTAGCATTAGCACATGAAGTGGGAGGAAAAATGTACAGCTGCTGTTCTGCTAAATAACATAATCCGAGATAATGGATATGACAATCTGACTGACAGGATGAATTTCTCAGCAACAAACTTACATTTTTGTTAATCAGCTCTCTGCACTAATGAATAAAGACTGGACTCAGGGGCACTCTGCAGTTACAAACACTCAAGCACACACTACATGCACGCACAATATGCACACACAAATAAAGAAACACACACACACACCCTTCAGCCAAAAGAGACACACCGGATACAGCTGCACCACATGAGGCGCAGGGCAGCAGCAGCAGCCAGGGGCGGAGCCAGATGTTGTTAACATTCGGGGCTCAGCCCAGACCAAGGGGGTTCCAGGGGCATGATCCCCCGGGGAGATTTTTTTTTCCCCATTTACAGCAGCTATTTCAACGTATTTTCATTCAGATATCTGGAGGTGGGAGGTCAACGGACCACTTTGAAAGTTTTTCCCTCGCCAAAATGTAGCTTAACTTTGGAGCGTTATCTTCCCAACGAGTTAGCATGACATGGTTGAAACCAAATGGATTCCTTAGTGTTCAAGATTAATAAAATGCTAAGTTATTGTACAACTTCATGGTCACAAGCAGCTTCTAAAATAATCAATACATTGTAATTTTGGATAGGAATTTAATAAGATCTCACCACTGCCATGTTCTGAAGAAATTAAATATATTTAGCTTTGATCACTTCATTATATTTGCTAACATTAGACTTATCCATAATGTCAAAATAACCAGGCTTCTCAGGTGCTCAGCTGTTGCAGTAACTCAGGCTGAGGAATTGTTAGGTGTCCTTTCATAAAACTCCCTTTGGATAGATTATTTTTCTGTTGAGAGGATCAATATGTGAAAACATCATATTGCAATGATTTGTTTAGAGCTATCATGAAAGGTATGAAGGATTTCTAAGGTTGGGTAGTCCGCAAGGGCATCACCCTGTACCTTCTACCTCCTGATGGGAAAAACTCATATTCACCACAGAGAGATTGTGTTACATCACTGAGGATTGCACACCCTTTCCTCACTATTTGGTACAAACATTCATGCTCCCCAGAGAATGAAGTCAAATAACATTAGTGATCCCCTGACTTTTCCTCTCGTGCCACCAAAAGGTCACAACTTTTACTTATCCAGTAAAATATCTCAACATCTACTAGATGGATTGGCACAATATTTTGGTAGAGACATTCAATCCCATCCTTATGACTCTGAGGATTCCTGACTTTACTTCTGGCACCACCAGCAGGTTGAAATGTGTGATTTTTAGTGCCATAGAATTTGACTGATATAGGGACATTGTAAACTAGCCTAGGCTTTACATGCTATGTATGTGACATTGGTCAATGATATGTACTTGTCCCTGTGAAAATAAAACATTAAAATATATTCCTATTTGCACTGAAGTCCACCAAAGAAATTACAGAGTTAAAAAACACTATTACAGTCAACTGTCAAACAGCAGCTTGGTAGCTTGTTCAAGTCTGTTGATTGCCATAGTTGCTTGTTGTGTTTTGCTAAAATCACATCTCCCATTCTTCATTCAGCCTGTCAGCTCATTCCATTAGCATTATGAAGACAGGGCTCACCGTGCACCGCTCGTTTCATTTCCCCTTTTATCAGCGACCTGGCGAGGCTTGAGTTCCCCAGTGCACTATTAAATAATGGGTCTTTTGAAGATTAATAGTGCGCTGCATTGTGTTACAGATCTCTATTGATGGTTCTGATAGTTCCAGAGAGAGACAGACAGCTAGACAGAGAGAGAGAGAGGAAGATCTTTGGATGTTAGAGGATGATAGATGTTGCAAGTCTGCAAAACTGTTTGCCTTACTTCTGTTGCTGTCTGAGCCAATTTCCTTCAACTCAGTGATCTTTCAAAAACTGCACAATAGAGTTCTTATCTTTAAGTAAAAGTAATATGAGGGCCGCCAGTGAGCCAGCAATAGGCCTCTGGGCTTTGGAATAATACTTATATGGCTACAGTATGACTTTAATATTTTATATCACAGCGAAGAATAGAAGAGGATAAACCTGGGTAATTATTATAGGCTTAATGATTTTTTTAGGCGTTTTATACTCAATGTTTCAATATATGTTCATAAATAGAGTTGGCCTACATTATGGTGCCACTGCCAGTCAAGTGTGCCATCACCATGAATCTGTCACCACAATGAGGTCATGTCTCCTTTTTCCTCTGCAGGAGTAATACTGGTACAGTCTGAATGGGAAAATACTAATTTACAGTACAGTCATTTGGACTGTACATCAATCAATCAATCAATCAATCAATCCACCCATCCATCAATACACTACCATTAACATACACCAATGTAATCCCTGACCCATGAATTAATTTAATTCCTTTACTGAAACCCACCAGTATTGATTGATCTGATAACAGTTATCAGTGGCTGTTACAATAGGAACCACATTCCTTAACAGCTTCAATTATCGATTGATTATGGATGATCAGTTGGTCCAGGCATTTTACTAGAGCAGCAAACACCAGCCCAGCAACACAGTGTGCCCTTGAGACATGAAGCTGTAAGACTAAAGAGGAGGAGAGGGGGAGAGGATGGCTGGCTCGCTGGCGGCAGTAAGTGGGACAGAGGAGCAGTCAGCGGGGCAGATCGAGGCTAACGCAGCCAGGCATCAAGGCTTTCCTGATGTGCAAGTTCTGCCTGTTGTGTTTAACCTCGGGCAGACTGACCTCAAAGCAGCAACTCCTATCACATGTTGTAGCAAACATCCCTGAGTCATAGCACAAAGGCAGCAGCAGTCAGTGTTAGAGCACAGCAAAACGCTCTCAGTGCACACAAGAGTGAAAGCAAAACACTGAGCATCCACAGCTACTTCACATAGGCTGCTCATCATAGGACCAAAATGCCATTCATTCTATGTCTGTGTGTGTGTGTGTGTGTGTGTGTGTGTGTGTGTGTGTGTGTGTGTGTGTGTGTGTGTGTGTGTGTTCAGCTGTGGCCCACGAGCAGCTGCATAGGACGCTGTTATAAAATACCTAATGATCAACTTAAGTGATGTCTCTATGAACAGTGAAGGCTCTCTGGTAGGCTATAACACGTGTTTAAATGGAGCCGCAATCAGCGGTCATATTTAATCATGTCATGCATTAAATGAAGGCCCCAGAACAGCAAAACGCATTGTTCCGGTCTAGTTGTGTTGCGTTTGTCATGCCTGGCACGGCACGGAAAAGCGCAGGGAAGAGGCTGCTTCTGGCCAAAGGATATGAGCAAAGAAAAGAGGAGAGGCGACTGGCCCAGGCTGGCTGCACATCGCCTACGCCCATTCACAATGTGCGTGTTTTACTACGCAGACTCCTGGCAGCCCCCTGATCCGTCCGGATTTAGTCCGTTCATTTCCAGTCTGTAGCCAGTGACGGTGATTTCACTGCGCACAAGGCAGCATGGATCTCCACTATTACTGCATAAGGCATGTTTTTGTGAATATTAATGCCATTCCGTGTGGTACAAAAATTGTCAGAATTTTGACTGTTATTCTGTATAGTAGCCTAGTTAGCCTACAGTTTTATATTCCCAATAACCTGAATGTAGGTTCTGAGAATGGACTAATATCGACCGTGTAAATCGCTCATAAATGCTTTATAAATGCCCTTAAATAATCAATATTTACCATTGCACTGACTAAACACTAACTTTGATGAGTAGCCATGCCGGTAAACCAGAGGGCTAAACAAAGAAAAAAAAGGTCAGTCTTTTGTTACCTTTATAATCTTAATCGGATTTAAATCTCTCCACCGCCTCCCTCAAAACAGTGATACGGGTGTAGCCTGCAGGCGTTGTGAAAACGAACATCACTTAAATTATTCATTTTTATGTGATAAATATCAGTCCAAATGGCATGAATGGATGCAAGGTGCTGGCTCCTCCGTGTACAGCCGGGCGCTCCTTCATCAGACAATAACATCGTGAAATACCGAGAAAACTCACCTAGTGGTCTGAGGAGGAGACAGACGGACCGGGAGTCTGGGAGGGCTATCCCCCAAAAAGAGCAGCGATGCGGAGAATTTGAGGAGAAATGATGTTTGATTCTCAAAAATATCCGCGGCGTCCTCCTGGGCAGGACGATGATGGTGATGTGGTGTGTGGGGGGTTTGGCTATATGCTGGATGCTGTCATCGTAGCCTACTGGTTATGCTCTCTGACTAATCCTCGGCCCTGAGCTCAGAAATAACCCACCCCCTCCCTCTGTTCGTCTCTCTCCTCCCTGCCTCCTCCGCTGTCTGCCCGAAGGCCCCCCACCCCTCCTCCGCAAGCTCAGTTCTAACCAGTGACTTCAATCCAATAACAATAACAATAATAATAATAGCCTAATAATAATAATAATAATAATGATGATAATAATAATAATACACATAGTTCGAGATGTAGGTTATTGTTATTGAAAAAAATAGTGTTGCTGTTGTTTTGATCTAGTTTTCACATTTTTGTTAGCCTATAATTTCTAATACTTTGAAAGTCATATAGGCCTACTGAATGACTGTATCCATCTTAATAAACGTTGTTTTGACTGTAAATTAAAACAAGTCTACTTTTTATCTTTATTTACAAGGACTTTATCATTTATTCCTATGAAGTCCAATGTGTTGTGTAAAATAAATACAGCTCAAAGTGATTTACACTTTCACAACAAATAAACATAATCATTGTGTGTCAGCTGCATACTAATTGCAAGTTCGTTGGGCAATCTGCACCCCTAAATCCCAATATCAACTCAAATGATAAGTTCCTCAAAGCGGGTCGAGCATTTGAGGAACTTTTCAAAATTCAAAGATTCAAAATCCTTTGTTGTACATTGGTACCTCACAGGGGATCAACAATTCAATGCCAATTTTGTTACAGGGTCCCCCAGGGGGTTAATCCATTCCCAAAAGCCAACATGCCTTTTACTTTTCAAGAATTCAAATATGCCTATTTATTGTTATTTTCCTCAACATTAACATGTGTTGGTTTGCATAGTTCGAGTTATTAGCCTTAGACTGACTGTAATGCTAAATTAAAGTACATATGACTATTTTAGGTGTTTCTACCCTGAACACGACGTAGGCCTATACAACCATAATATACTACAGTAGCCTATATAACAGCATGTATATGCAACACAAATAAAACGAATCATACAAGGGATACAACCAGATGGTATTATTTAAAAAATAAAATGAAAAGGTAAAATAATACTTGTGTGCCATATTTAACAAAATAAATAGTTATTATATTATATAGCCCAGTTATTAACTGCTACATCAATGTTTTATTAATCGTCTTCGTGCGGTTTGTCCCTCCGTGAGCTCCGTCGTTTATCATTACTTCCGTTGTTACGTAGGCCTACTTCCGGTTTAGATTATTTGCTCCACGCTACCGAAACTGTGGATTTTTAACACGAAAGGCACTCCTAAGAGCAGGACCCAGTTAAACAACAACGATCATGTTTAAACTAGAAGGACTCGGGCCTAAAATGGACCCAGAAGAGATGAAGAAGAAAATGCGACAAGATGTCATCTCATCTTTACGAAACTTTCTTATTTACGTCGCCCTTCTCAGAGCCAGTGAGTAACGTGACAGGCAGATATGACATTGACATTTAGCTAAATACTGACACTAGCCTACTGACATAGTTTGGTCACCTCATGCATGTGATGATCAATTCAAGCACTAAAAGAAACACGAGCACCAAAGGGTAGTTTTTTTTTTTTTTTTTTAAATGGTAATAACGTTACAATATCCCAAAACAACTCTAACGTTAGCTACTTTGCCCTATCCCAGGAAAGATAAAAACAAAAACTCACGTATTCATGGTCTTAACTCAAACGAATGATCTGTGTTTTCTGTGTTTACAGCCCCATATGTGTTGAAGAAGCTGGACAGCATATGAACAGAGCAGCATGTCTCTTCTTCTGCCATCCACTGACCGTTTACTCCATCAGACAGTATGGACCGTCATCAGCAGACACATGGGGCCATTACAGCACATCTGTTGGAGAAGAGCCGTGTCTGTCCATCACTGCACCTGAGGAAACGCCTTGTCCTCATTTCTTGTTTGTTGTTGTAAACTTTAGTCTGCCTTTCAAGTTAAATATATTGTGATAATTGTTAAATGTAACGTTTGATAGTGTATGCATGCCATGTACACACATTAAAGGGAAACCATGTTTATTGTTGTTTTTACATAGCAGATCTGCTCAGTCTTGTACACATGGAATGAATAGTCACAAACTGCATTACAAATGTACACAGCAAGTGTTAAAATAAATAAAAAATAAAAAATGGAGAACAAGAAAGCATCTCGAAATGTCAAACTGTCTTTGTTTAAACCTAATAACTGACATCTGCAGCAGCAACAACTTGATACTACAGCGGTCCATTTCAACTTTATGACAGACCTTTAAATTGATTGTTTTCAACCTGTGTCTTGATGCCACAGTGCTCAAAGACTGAGTTTTTTTTTTTATTTGTCTTCAACTGTCTTCTATTGTTCCTCTAAAATCGTTTTAGAGGAATAATAGTTTGCAGCTTTTCTTTGTCATTTGCTCCAATGATGGCTGCTTACAGTCTTGGGTTGTTCTAAGCACCTACATCTTTGTATTGCATTTAAGGACCCATCAGTTGGCAAGCTATCAGCTCAGAATGGGACTTTTTTTTACCTTTTTAAAAGCAGGTAAAGTCTAAAATGGAATCTGCTACTGATGCCTAATTAGAGCAATAAAGCACAAGACCACTGCCAAGGAAAAATATATCAAACAATTGTTTTGATTTTTAGACAATATTTGTCTAGTTGATATTTAACATGAATGATAATATATAATGAATGCATTTGGTAATAGTAAGTGCGCAGTAACCATTAGAAGATTATTTAATGAAATGTAACAAACTATGAATCCAAATTAAAATCTAAATTAAACGTAGATGCACTTCCATAAGCTCACCACCTGGTGGCGGGGTTGTTTTATACTGAGGGTTGATGAGACAACAGATGATGGAGGCGTCGACAGTGGGGGCTAAACCAAACCGGGTTGGCTGTGTGAGCGCTCTGAATCAGTAGCATTCATAATAACCATGAAACAATTTTGGTTATTATATTTAAGTCAGTAGGAGAAGAACCGTTGTGCAGAATCAGATATCCGGCTGTTCTCGGAGACAAAGCTGGAAACCGCGTCGCATCCTCCGTGTTATTGTTGGACCGGGCCCGCCCATACTCCAGAGCATCAGTAGGAAACCTGTTACCCGGTTATACAAAACGGACAATACACTACACATCACACCGGAGGTAGGCTTCTGTGAAATGCCAGGGTCCAGCCAGGCTGATGTGGATAACGAGGAGACAGCGCTTCATTGTGCTATTGAATTGCCAGTAGCGCCACGGATGCTACAAAATAACCAACTGTAATAAATACCAACAAATCCCACCGTCTATTATGGACTTTCCAGGTCATTTCCAGCATATTTTCAAGCAGCTCAACCACCAGCGCCTCCATGCTCAGCTGTGTGACTGTTTGGTGGTGGTTGGAGGCCAGAGCTTCCAGGCTCACCGTTCCATCCTGGCAGCATGCAGCTCCCACTTCAGGGCTCTGCTGAGTTCCAATGACAGCGGGGATGAGGTTGGAGGACCGGGAGCAGACATAGGTGGAGGTGGGGGCCCCAGTGTGATTGAGCTAGATCCAGAGGTGGTGACGCCAGAGGCCTTCTCCACCTTGCTGGACATGATTTACACCTCCACCCTCTCACCAGGGGCCTCCAATGTGATGGATGTGCTGTTGGCGGCATCACACCTGCACCTTAACACTGTTGTTAAGGCCTGCAAGCTCCACCTGTCCAGAAAAAACTTTCCTGCCTCGCCCCCGAAAGGCTGGAGGTCAGTGCAACAGCAGCAACAGGGTCAATCGTCCGGGGCAGAGAGGCCAGCCTTGTTTCAACAGGTCACATCTGTCATGGAGGAGGACATTGATGAGGAAGACGTGGTAGTGGAGGTTAGTCAGTCTGGTGGGGTTGAAGAGCAGGGGGTGAGGAGGAGGGAAGTCAGTGGAGAGCAGAGTGCTGCACAATTTCTGAGGCACAAGAGGAAGTCACTCGAGGACAGGCTCAGTGGCAGAAAGAGGCCCTGCAGGCTGCCTGAGGGAAACTATAAGGAGTGTTCATCTACTGTAGCCAGAAGCACCGTCAGTACAGAGGAGGGTGGAGAGGAGCTGCTGTCCCCGGACTACCTGAAGACGACAGACGGACTCTGGGAGAGCCGAGGCGAGGACGAGGTGGAAAAGAAATACGAAGCAACCAAGGGAGATTCAGAAGAGATCCAGCTGCCGAGCCAATCAGACAGCAGCGCAGGAGGTGTAGGTGCGTGGGAGAAGGGCGGAGATCCAGATGAAGACACTGTGGTCAAAGTAAAGGTGGGAGAAGAAGGGGAGGAAGAGGGAGAGGAGCCAAAGATGGCGATGATTGAGGTGAAAAAGGAAAATCTGAGCTCATACTCCCCAGATTTACCAAACAATTCTCTATCTCCACCACAAGACTGCACAGACAATTTGGATGCACAACTAAATGAGGAGAAAATGGCCACAGCCTGCCCAACAGAGGGTGATGTTAGCTCTTTTCAATCTCAGCTGTGCACAGATCTACAAACTGATGCACAGAGAGAGGCTGGAGATTTGGGTGAGGAGTCAGTAGACTGCGAAGGCCTTGACAGCCTGTCAGAGCTTGCTTTTTCCTGCTTCCTCAATCCCAGTAGTGAAAGTGTAATGGGAGCTTTGGAGGAAGAAGACAGCCTAGCTAGCCTCACTGCTGCTGCTAGTGCTGCTGCCGCTGCTGCTGCCAGTGATGCTCCTGCAGCTGCTGGAGATACTGGCCAACTGTATCAAAACTCAGGAGAAGCCTCTTCTGCTCACTCCTCTGATTCCTCACTAGTTTTTCCAGTAACATCTGTCCCCTTGCAGCAGCTTCTCCCAACTCAGGGCCCTGGTTTCAGTGACACACTCATCCTCCAGCCCACCCAGAACTCTTTAGCAGGGTTCCTGAGTGGCATCAGACCAGGCCTCGGTCTGGAAACCTCCCTCATCCAACCCTCCAGGGCCGGGAAAAGTTCAGGTGCAACAACCTTCCGTCGCATCGCCCCCAAAGTGCCGCCTGGATCAGATCAGTCCTCTTCTTCATCAGCGGGGGATGCTGCTGAACGGCCGTCTCTAACCAGAGCTTCAGAGGATGTTATGTCCAAGTGCAAGAAAGCGGCTGCTGAAGACCATGTGCTGTTGGTGGAAGGGGAGAAGAAATACGCCTGCAAAATCTGCTGTAAGACCTTCATGAACCTGACTGACTGTAAGAAACATATTCGTGTCCACACAGGAGAAAAGCCCTATCCCTGTCCAAAGTGTGGCAAACGCTTCAGCCAGTCCTCCCATCTGTATAAGCACTCGAAAAACACCTGCCTACACTGGAAAGACGATCAATTATTTCCAGATACCCTGCTGTGACCTCCATTTACCTGAAAGGCGTACGTTGATTCGCACAACTCAACACAATTCTTTGAAAAAATGCACTCTGTAAACTTGGATTATTTATTAGCCCATACACTTCCTCAATCAATTTTTGACTTTATGTTACATGAATTCAAAGTCAATAAGCTCAAGTAATTCTTATGTTTTTTGATGTTCTCAACCATGTTGTGATTTTAAGAAATCAAATTCATGAAATGAAACGGATCAAATTTAACCAGACTGATGTGAATGCACTGAAAATATTCTCTTGTTTTCTTGACTGCTGTGTAAGAGTGATGAGAATAAATTATGCTTACTAGTTTTTAATGATCTTAAATCGATTTATTTTAAGAATGAGAAAACACACACACACACACACACACACACACACACACACACACACACACACACACACTACACACAAACACACACACACACACACACACACACACACACACACACACAACGCTGAATAAAGTGCAGACCAATAATTATAATGCTCATCTTTATGGCAAGCCAGTGATTCTATTTTGAAGGAGACATTTTAAATGCAAATGAGAAAAGGTTTTGCAATTCTCCACGAGACTTAGCATGCATAGTGTCTTAATAAGAACTGTTAAGGAGTGATGCTAGTTTGTGCATTAGCCTATTTTTCAAGAACTTAAATACATGTCTGAGATGACAAAACACTGCACTATTGGGCTTTATAAATACAACTGATTTGACACTACGCATTTCCTTCCTCAAAAATGAACATTGTATATTGAAGGTGCAGCTCATTAGTAACTGACAGGATCAAATTAAACTATTAAGTTAACACTGACATGATGTAAATATGGATCTGAGAATTTCTAAACTACATTAGTATTCTTTTTTCATCCCTTCTACACTTTCATCTCACATAGGAGACCATTACTAGATCAGTACATTACTTGTTTCTGTTACTGCAGCACCAGAGGAGGCAGTAGGCACATCAGCTCAGTTTCAGGCACTAGAAGGTGAGTTCACTGGGCATGTCTGTGCCCTGTAAACCTCCCAGCAGGTTTTGAGCTGACAAAGCACCCATGACGCCTCTTGTGGAGTAGGTGGCACTGCCGATGTGGGGCAACACCACTGCACAAGACAGGAGAGGACAGAATAGCATTAGCAAGTCAAATCCAAATTACATGTGGACATTTTTGTCAAAGCAGGAAGGAAAAGAGGCCCAAAAAACACGCCTGTATATTTCACATCCTGTCTACTCACCACAGTTTTTAAGAGTCAAAAGAGGGTGGTTTGTTGGGAGTGGCTCAGGTGTTGTGACATCTAGTCCAGCTGCAGCTATCTGTCTGCTGGTCAACGCCTCGTACAGATCCTCCTGGTTCACCACAGCTCCCCTAAAAACAATAATTTACTACATCTTCATCCTTATGTATTTAACCACAAACAACAGCTGGTGTCAGAAATACATGACAACTGTCTACACCCTTAAAAAAAAGTAAGTAATCCAGACAGAGTATGCTTCCAAACCGATGCTTTTCCCATAATGCACACCCACATCTGAGCTGCTTTGGTTATCTACCTGCTTGAGTTGACGAAGACTGCTGTGTTTTTCATCTTGCTGAAGAAGGCCTTGTCACACAGCCCCTGGGTTTCTGGCGTCAGGGAGCAGGAAACAACTATGAAGTCGCTCTCAGACACAAGTGTGTCCAGGGAAACTGTTCAACAGAGAGGTGACAAGGAGGAACAAAGGGGTACGAGAGAAAACATCAAAAAACATTCTTTTTATTAGATCGTTTTATAACGTTATTCGATTTTTCACTTCTTCTGTCCCCTTTTGCTGTGAGTTTCTCTCCTTTTTCTTACCAAACTCTCCGTTCACCTCGGCAGCATTGGCCTTGGCTGTTCTCCCAGAGTATAGCAGCCTCTTTACTCCAAAGGGCATGAGTCTCCGAGCAATGGCCATGCCTGAACACAAACACAACCAGTTATTCCCCAATAACCAGGTCTTGAATTTCATCAGAAAAATAATAATCACACAATGCCAGTTAGGAATGACAACACTGAATTTGGCTACAGGCTACTACTACTTGGCTACTACTAGTCATATGAGATGATGTGCTATGATAATGTAGTTGCAGTGCTAAAGTAAATGAAGCAGCAACAGCAAGCCTCACCGATGCGTCCCAGTCCAATGACTCCTACTGTGCTGCCAGAAAGACCGTAACCACACAGCCAGAGAGGCTTCCACGAGCTCCAGCCTCCACTGAGACAGAGAATGAGACAGTAAGATCATTGTGTCACTCAAGGGAGACAGTTATTAGTGTAAATGTGTTGAGACTGACTTTTTGACCTCCTCCACTCCCTCTGGTAATCTGCGAGCGGTGGCCAGCAGCAGAGCTACGGTCAGTTCTGCTGTGGCGTCAGTCAGGACATCTGGAGTGTATCCAACACGTATACCACTGTTGAAAACAAACACCAATATAACTTTGAAGCCATGTGACACTTCATCATACATATAAGCTTCATTTTCTTTTTCTTTTTTTATGTAACCTACCGTTTTTTGATTTCGTTGAGAGTCAAGTGGTCAAATCCCACTGACAGGGTGCTGATTACTTTCAGGTTTGGCCCTGAAATCAGAGACAGACCAGCTGAAGCACGGAAATCTAGACACTTGATTAACAGAATATTATTACAGTTTGAATCGTTTTTATTGATTAGTTGATTGATGGAAAATTCACCTTTAACAATTTTGATAATCAAACAATCATTTAATAAAATACAGTGCATTATGCAAAAAATCTCTGGTTGTGTGACTTTGTTGCTTTTCTCTGTTTCATATTCCCCTTGGAAGTTTTCATGTTAAATTGTCTTACAACATTAAATTAAATCAGGGGTGCCCTGGTAACATAGGGGGTTAAGATGCTGACCATGAATTGTAACAATGATTTGAATCCAATCGGGGACATTTGTTACCTCTTTTCTGTCCCTCATTTCCTGTCATCTCTCTACAACTGTCCGTGATAAAAGCATAAAAATGTCCCCCAAAATACTATAGTCTCTGCTAATATCTTAGAGACTTCTTATAGACTGATCAGTTAATAAAAAAATAAACAATGGATTCCTAGAAAATGAAAATACTATTAATATTATTGTTTGTTTTTAATTACATGAAATGTGTATGTATGTATGTATGTATGTATGTATGCATGTATACATGTATGTATGTATATATGTATGTATGTATTTAGTTTTAGATGACGGAAGGAAGATTGTAAATCCATGAATGATCAGACTCAACATTCCAAATGTTTTTTTTTCCTGTTGCAGTCCAAGGAAGATAAAACATGTCTGTTTTCCTTGGTTACAGTGTATGTGAATGACATCAGCTGACAGGAAGTAAACATGGACCAAAGCCTACTAATGGTTCCAAAATTTGGACTTGTTACTAAAGGGTACCGTACCTTTGCTGTCCAGCTGTGGAATTCAGTATCCTCTTTTAAAACTACTATTATCTTATGGCTTTTTCTTAACTGATGGTATTTGTTGTACTTGTTTATCATTATTTTTTATCTTGTTTAATGTTTTGGATACTGTAAAGCAATCTGTAACTAAAGCAAGTTATAATTATCAGGGATGCACCGAAACCAGGATTCGGCCAAATATTGGGCTTTTTGACGCAGTTTGGTTTCTGCCGAACCTTAGAATTTTTTTTCCACTGAACCGAACCCTATGCTTGCGCTACGCTGGTCGACGTAATGACGCCGCCGTTGATTACGGGAAGGTGTTTAGGTAGGTGGACCGCTCAATGCAGTAGGCTGTGAGAAAGTGAAAATGGAACTTGTGAGCAGAACAAGTGTTGTTTGTCAGTACTTTCAGTCAAAAGAAGGCGATTCAAGTTGAGCTACATGTTCAATTTGCAATGCCGATTTGTCTCGTGGTGCCAAGGACCCTAAACAATACACAATATCGCCGCTGTTAAAACATCTGCGTATGAAACATCCAAAAGAAGACGAGTTGTGCATGAAGGACTCTACAGACAGCAGCCAAAATGCAGCAACTTCAGGTACAGCAAAGGAAGGACAGTCACAGTAAAAACTTTTAGTTTAGTGTTAACCAGACGACCATTACCAGCTTTGATAGCCCTACACCGAACAAACAGTGGGCCGTGTGGACGTTGTTTACTTCATTAATGTGTTGACTGTGTTAATGGACTGAGGATCGGAGTAGGATTCCGTATTGGGTTTCAGATTCGGCAGAATCTTAACCAGTGGATTCGGTAGTCGGCCAAACCCCACAAATCTGGATTCAGTACATTCTTATGTACCCAGTGGACTCTCTGGAGAGCAGGTGTTTACTTCATTAATGTGTTTACTGTGTGGACTGAGGATGGGAGTAGGATTCTGTATTAGGTTTCGGCAGAATCTTAAACAGTGGATTTGGTATTCGGCCGAACCCCAAAAATCTGGATTCGGTGCATCCCTAATAATTACTATTCTTATTCTTATGTACCCAGTGGACTCTCTGGAAAGCAGGTGGGACTAAATGGATCATACACACACACCCACACAATGAGTACCTGCAGCATCCAGAACCTCAGCATCGATCTTGTCTGACAGCAGACACAGAATACCATGAGCTCCCTGCACACCTTTGAGAAGGTCTGCCCTAGGAACAGGCTCATCCGAGTCCCACAAAGACACCTCACACCTGTTTCCAAGGACACAGAAAAGGACCAAATGCATGAAATGGCATGTCATTCAGGCATACAGGCTGATTTAAAGCATAGAGGTTAGCTAAATAAACTAACTGTAGTGGTGAATGTGTCAGTGTGTGACCCTGGGAGAGTCACAGTCTGTCACAGTGGACTTTAATGTAATAGATCTCACAGTTTCCATTTGCTACAGAAGTGTGTAACATGAATCCAAGTTAAACTGATGACAGACAGGGTACACTAGAAGAACAGCCATAGTATGTATATAGTTTTGTTAGTAAATGCAGTTAAACAGTTAAAAATACTGCATACACTCCCGCCGTTGTCAGGATCTTCATCCCCTCTTGCGGGATGCGCCTCGTCACGAACACCTTCATGAGTTTACCAACAGTTTGCATCCCACTTAACGGTCGAAATGAACGCAAGTCCTCTTCGGACAGAAGAGCGTATAACTGTGTGGGGAGGATGGCCGTATGCACACTCAGCCCAGACAGATCTTAACCTTCAACGTCTGCTTCACTCACTGTGAGAAAACTTAACACGGCGGCGGCGCTCCTCCTACAGAAATCCGAAATCAGGAAGTGTTTGACTTCATATAGGCCTACTGCGCCTGCGTGGAGTTGGGTGGGCCTCGCTTTGGCTTTGCCAGACCATCCTCCACACGCTGACTTTTACAGTCTTCCTCTCTGATGGACGTATTTTCTTGACATTCTTAAACAAATTTAATGTCGAAGATACCATTTCAAATTTCGTCAGGATGTCAGTTGTAAAATACAGTTCTTATGTAAATAAAACATCAGTCTAGCTGAATGGCTCTGCGCCGTTCAGCATTTTGTATTATTATTACTTTATTTGGGAGCAAATTGTCAATCTCCCCAAATATCTCACCCCAGTATGGAGATGTTTACGTTTCTCCTCTGATTTAGCTTCCTGGGATCGTGTAAAAAAGGAGCAGACAATGTCGTATCCTTCAGCCATTAGAGCTACCTCGACCAGCTAGGCCTATTATACATCTTTTAGTCAGTAAATGAAATGGTAATTATAATCAAATATTGATAAAATATAACACTGGCCATTTTGCTGCATAAGTGCATTTGTACTTTTAGGCAACTTAAGTAAGACTTTTAATGCAGGAGTATTTGAACATTATAGTACTGCTACTTTTACCTATGCAAATCAACGACGCTGAATTTGGCTCCACATTTGCTCCGGTTCTCTTTAAGTTTGGATTCCACCTTAAAAAATGCCCGTTTCAGCCATCGGGTGGCAGTGTTTATCGCAAAATCGAATTATGATCTGTAGTATGTGAATCAGGTGAGAATTTCAACGGACAACCATATTTGGCCATTTGGGGGCAGTGCAAAGTCAGCAATTGTTGCAATATAATTGTCAAAATATGTCAAAATGTCTATTTTTTAGCTGGATTTTCTCCATCATTCCACAGTAGATATGGACATATGGGGCATCATTGGAAACCACATGATCTGTAGTATGTCAGTCAGGTGAGAAAATCAACGGACACCCATATTTGGCCGTTAGGGGGCAGTGCAAAGTCAGCAATTGTTGCAATATAATTGTCAAAATGTATATTTTTGAGCTGGATTATGTCCGTATTTCCACAGTAGATATGGACATAAGAAAAAATAAATAAAAAAAAACATTACAACAACATATTACACTTATACCTCACAGTGTGGTAGTCTACAGGTCATGAGAATTTGTGACTTTTTAAATATAATTTACAAGATTGTTGGCTTTCATTCAGACAGATTCAACAAAAACAAGTGTAT
Organism: Sander vitreus; assembly: GCF_031162955.1. NCBI lineage: Eukaryota > Metazoa > Chordata > Actinopteri > Perciformes > Percidae > Sander > Sander vitreus. The sequence continues at coordinate 18,617,705 of NC_135864.1, forward strand.
AAAGTGTGTATATATATATATATATATATATATATATATATATATATATATATATATATATATATATATATATATACACATACACACACACACACACACACACACACACACACACACACACACACACACACACACGCATAACATAAAGCTGTGATCTGCACTGATGCAGAATGGCTCGATTTTGCATAAACACTGCCACCCAATGGCTGAAACGGGCATTTTTTAAGGTGGAATCGAAACTTAAAGAGAACCGGAGCGAATGTGGGGCCAAATTCAGCGTCGCTGCAAATCATCTGAATACTTCTTCCACCGCTGACAGCCAGCCTAACACAAGAACTGTATTACAAATCATTTTCCTTTTGAAAATAGCTTTTCTGTGGCCGCTGTGGGACTATGTGCCTAAGAGTTTCCCTGCGTATGACATCATTGTCTCCTCCTGCATCTTCGTGTTCTCGTGCTCGAGCTGCTTTCTGTTCGGTGTTGAATGATCTCTCCTCCACTGGGGCAGCCTGAGCCGCTGCGCTGTAAATGGTGAAGTCTTTACCCTCGAAAGCGACAGAGGGCGGAATAAGGAGCACTGTACTTGAGGAACAAACAAGTAACCTTCAAAGCAGGAAATTCAAGTGGACCCAGTCTGGAAAAGGTGAGGAAATGAATTGTTTTTCTTTAGGGAATTATTATAATTTATATTAGGAGCGGCTAACGTTGCCGCCAGCTGATTGACAGGCTAACGTTACATACTGTAGCTTGCTGTTTGGTTTGTTGCAGTAACGAACCGCGGTCTGTTTTTATCTCGTCAGTCAAATAGTCAACTACTTCGTTATGATTAGTCGCCTGTTAACAATGGCACGACATAAATGAGTGTAGGCTATTATACGCATGCCTAAAGCCATTTCACCGCACTGTTCATGTCATACCGATGGTCAGCAGTCCACAGACTCAAGAAACCATTTATGGGAAGATCTTATATAGGCCTACTTTATTATTCATATTGGCTAATGCATGATGACCTAAGACCATAGTCTATGCCTAAAACGCATCCTTATTTGCAAGACGGCTACTTAATTAGCTATCATTAAACTCGAATATGCACAAGAGGGAGTATTTTATCTTATTTCATTTTTATAGTCGGTCTTCTATCTGCTTTTATAACGTACACAATAGTGTGTGGCACTTTAGGAATGCAGTTTCGTTCATATATATATATATATATATATATATATATATATATATATATATATATATATATATATAGAAAGAATCTGGGACATGTGATTTAAAATCGTCTATCAGTCTATGTCATTTTGTACCATGTTATTGATATATCATGACAATATTATGACATTTATGACATTATTATAACAGTTACCAAAATATCAAGGCACTTCATCACATAGATTAAAAAATCCTGTAAATCCAGTAATGTCATTGAGCAATGTTGGCATAATACAACCTAGATGTGACAAAACCTCTGACATTATTTTGTACAGTCTATGTATTTATCCTTACATTTCCCAACTCTACTTCTACTGGATTAAACTATTCCTTCCATTTCATAGGACTCCATGTAGCAGACAACTACCGCTATCCTCTTCTCTAGGAATATCTGGCATAAAGCCTATTTATTGGATGAATTCAAATCCAAATATCGTTGTCGTTTCAGAAGAAAATACCACTATTCGCCCGCCCACGGCACACTTTTGGCTGAGGAACCTGCCGTGCCTGTCTGAGCCTGCCCGCAACAGCAGGTTTAGTGGAGACACATCTGTACTCTGCAATGGCTCTGTTGACTCTGCATAGACTCCCTTCCATCTCCACTGCTCCAGTGAGTTCAGTCATCCACATGCCTTGTTGTACACACAACAAGTAGGGCATTTTGCATCATAACCTCAGATATGTCATTTTTAAAGTTTTCTTTACAAATAGTGTTTCCGACCTGTACGAGCTGTTCATGCTGGACCATCCAAGTTCTGCATGAAGAGCAGCCATCACTACATTTGCCTGAAAGATAATAAGGGCCGCTTTAGTTTTTCAGTTGCTGCCAGTGATGTGATAGCATTGATGGGCTTACAGGGCAAACCTGCCACAGATTTAGTCGTCAACATCGTGAAAGTGATTTAGCTGCATTTCACATTCATTACAGTGTCAGAGAGTGATTGGATCACCTTATTTCATTGCCACTGTAGTTGTTTAACTTTATCTCCTCTCATTCTGTCACTCTATCATTAAGATTATTTAACTTTACATCCAAAGCCTGGCTTTTCTTCTGGTATTTGTCATTGCTAGCTAAACCATAAATGACCTGACTGTGGGTCCAAGTCTCATTTTGTGCATATTTGGTCACAGTATCTAATCACTCTACTATCTTAACTTTTTGTTTTCTCCTTTCTTCTTCTTCTTCTTCTTCTTCTTCTTCTTCTTCAAAATCTCATCATTCCTCTCCTGGCTCCGGCTCACTTCTCCTCTTTAATTTGTTTTGTTTTTCTTGACTCTGTCTGGACTTGTCAGTTGCGTAACAGGTAATGTTACTGTCTCAAGTTTCTTTCTCTGTTAACCCTTGTTACTACTGCTACTCCTTGCTCTTTTGTGTTTCTTGCTCCTTCCCCTCTCTTGCTTTGTGTTTCTGCTTCATTTGTTATCATTGTATGATTTCACTAATTCCACCGCCTTAGATTCCTCTTCCCTGTGCTTACACGTCACTCTTTGTGTCTGTCCCCTCACTTCAGTCTTCCACTGCACCTTATCTTTGTTGCACCACATTTCACCCGAGAAATTACTGAACATTTTTTTCCGGCCTTTTCTGTCCACACTTCATAACAGGAAAGACATCACACACACTGCCTCCAATGTTCCCAGAAGATTTGTCACAGTGTTCCAACACGTTAGTCTTTATCAAGTTAGAAATGTGCCATTTTGGGAGCATTAAAAACAATGTTTACTCATGTTATCTTCTGTATTACAACTCGTCATCTGCTTTCTTTGGGGATGAGCGTATGTCAACCCCTTTTCACGATTTCAAACAGTCTGCACAACCGAAATGTTACAGTCTGCTGGAATGTATAGAACAGATCATGTGATTTACAAAAAACTAATTGTAAAAATCATCATTAAAAGAAGAAAAAAAAACCTTTGAGAAAACTGAATCACACAAACACAATAGAAGTTAATTATCTAATTTTTCAGTCTTCTTGATGAGGCTTTCTTGTGATTTGATTTGATTGTTTTTTTTTAAGGATGAAAGCCTCCAAAGAAGAGGGAGACTTCAGAAAAGGTAGATGTGCACCAGTGTTGTCTTTGAATTGCCATCTAATAACAGTCCTGACAAAATGATTCCCAGTTGGTGGATTACAGCGGCTGCTCTCTGTGTATCTGTAGGGAGAGCTTTGCCCTCGTGAAGGGGGCGGCTCTTCTGCTGGAAGAGGGCAAGGGTGGGGGTCTCGATGAGGGGGCTCCACCTTCTTCTGTAAAAGAAGGCGGTGGAGCTCCACGGCACAGACAACTTCATGCCATGGTTGAACAGCTCCGACCAGAAGATACCATCAAGCTGGTGAGGCCTCATGTTTACCTGCAGTTTGCAAATCAGATCAGTAAAAGTTGACATGCAGAAAGAATTTTGCTTGGTAAGCTAAGTAATCATTTTCCATCAACATGTATAATCATATATCTCAGGTAAAGGTCATAACATCAGTACGTAGAGTTCAATCATATATTGAGTTGATTATGGTGGAATCATCTTGCTAATTTGAGAGCAGTTCTGACTGTTGGAGTAATTCACTTCTGTTCAGTCAGACTGTTACACAGTGAGAAGTTTAAACATGGTCCAACAGTTTACCTGTGAAAAATGATTAGGCTTGATTTGATGCACCAGATCAGGCACTCCGAATGCAAAACGTCTTACACACATCACAGCTGATCAATTTAATTTGATTGTAATTATTATACGATTAATTGTACAGATGTAAGTGGAAAGTGTGCTGTGGCTGGGACACATCAGATAGACAGTCATATTCTATAAGTTGTTAAAGGTCCTATGGCATCCCAATTTCACTTTATGAGGTTTTTTAACATTAATATGAGTTCCCCCAGCCTGCCTATGGTTCCCCAGTTGCTAGAAATGGCGATAGGTGTAAACCGAGCCCTGGGTATCTTGCACAGCCTTTGAGAAAATGAAAGCTCAGATGGGCCGATCTGGAATCTGCTCCTTATGACGTCATAAGGAGGAAGGTCTACCTCCCCTTTCTCTGTTTTGCTCGCCCAGAGAATTTGGCCCGCCCATGAGAAAGAGAGAGACATCATGGCTTGCAAACAAGCAAAGTGGCAGTTGGTCAGGACCCCACCCCCCCCCCTCCTCCTCAATAGCATTTAAAGCTACAGAACACAGAAATGGCACATACTAAGGAAAGCTCATTGTGGGACTGGCTCTAGTGGCTGTAATTCTGCACCAAGGCTGAATTTCGGGAAAGAGACTTCAGATACAGTATTAGGTGACCACTAAGGCCTATAGAAAAGAATCCAAAAAGCTGCATGTCATAGGACCTTTAAGGACAACATGACTATGGGATATTAAAGTTTAATGTAAACATGTAAGCTGAACTCCACATCAATGGACTATACTGTATATTGTAATGTACTAGCTATGCATGTTTCAGTCCAGTACTGCAAAACAACATATTTCTGATGCTTTGCAAAGCATTCCACAGATTTTTGGATTAAGCAGTAATTTGTTCAGGCAGCTGCTGGATTCATTTCAGCTCTAAAATGTGAAAGCGTGCTGCAGAGACCTGAAACATCCCTTATGCTGAACACATAGTTGTTTTTTATTGCATCAGTTATGTTATTATTCCACAGTGATACAGCTGAAATCCTGACAAATTCAAATTCATAAGATAAACTAAAAAATCTTACATCTTTATTAGGTAGTCAGCTCTTATAGTCATGGTTTTAAGAAATGCCCACTAGGACTTGAATACACCATTTTACTTTCATCACCATGCATCAATGTCGGAAGAAGGACTAATAATTGTGTGTGATGGACTACCCAGAAATATATTTAAACCAGAAAATGTGTGGATGGTAGAAAAAAAAAATCTAAAACATAATGGAGTTACTGGGCTAAAACATGTGAAATGAGCACAGGAGTGGTCATTTAAGTGGATTATAGCCAGTATATGTGTTTCTCTTTTAAAAACAACATTGACTTCCCTAATTTGATTTTCCCAGACTTCAGAGGAAACATGTTGCATATAAGTACATTAATTGTACTTATATGCAACACCCATCCTCTATATCCTCTTGCCCTCCTTTTTGTCTCCTTTCTGTCTCACACATCCTCTGTCTCCCTGCTGCTCTCGTCCTCTGCACTGTGTCATGCAGGCGGTGCAGTTGGAGTCCATCAGCACGGTCAGAGTCAGGTATCTGATCATTGTCTCCACCCTTGGCAAAAAACACGAGAGCATCCTACTGGGCATGGATTTCCCCAACTCAGAGAGGTGTGTGTAACCAAGATGCAGGTGTACTGTGTCACAGAGATAAGATTTCCGTTCAGTTAATAATTTCTGGTTTAGTTACGACAAGTCACTATTCTTGTGTCCTCCCTGCCTCTTTGCAGTGATCAGTGCACCATCGGTCTGGTTCTGCCAGTATGGAGCGACACCCAGGTGTATCTGGATGGAGACGGGTAAGAACTATTTAAAAAAAGGGAATGAGGAATAAATTGAAAGTGTAAATGCACAAGCAGGGAGTTTGTGAGGCTGTAGCACAGACGGTGCAGCCTGATGTCTGGGATTCTGGCCAGAGATAATGTGAATGAGTAATGGCCTCTCTATTTATGGAGCTGAATCATTCTCCATAAGTTACAACTGCTCCTATCACTCACTCAGACCCTTACATAGAAGAGGAGGATGTAGAGAAGGGCACTGAAACTGAGAGTTAGCAGTGCTAAAAACAGTCGAGCTCTGCTGTGGACTGCTGTGTTTTAACTCATCTGCTGTCGCATGGCAAAAAAAAAAAAAAGCTCTGATCAGCTGCCATGTCACAGGAGCATGTTCACCCTCATCAGTCTGGTTCACACCTCCAACTGTGCTAATTTCTCTCTCTCTGTCCTCACATTCTTCACAAGAACCATCACAAATTTACACTGAATAATCTCTCTGTCTTCTTCGTTGTAGTCCAACAGGGCTTCTAATATGTATTACTTCCTCAGTTCTCTCTTTCTGCTCTTTATTCTCAGTATTGTAGCTTATACTTCTTTCTTTTTTTTCCACAGTGGTTTTAGCGTTACGACAGCTGAAGAGATCAGAATTTTTAAGCCTGTTTCTATGCAGACCATGTGGTGAGTGAAAATGCTGACCCCCACGCATTAATGTTAAAACATTAATGTCCCTACTATGGCATCCAGTGCACATCACTTCCTAAAGCACAACAACATGACTTCCACTCCCTCTAAATCTTGCATTTCTAACCTCTGTAGCTCCTTTCTGAGGTTTTCAGTGTCCTCAAATATACATCATCTTCTGTCCCCCGCCTCCCCGCCTCTGTAAGGTCAGTGCTGCAGGCGTTGCACGGCTGCTGCGAGCGAGCGGTCAAGGCAGCAGTGATCCCAGGCAACGGCCTGGAGTGGGCCCAGCACTACCACCAGAACATCGAGTCAGACCGCTTCTGCCTCAACGAGTGGGAAGCTATGAACGACCTGGAGTCGGTCCGCAGGGACAGTAATGGACAGAGGTAAGTAAAATACAAGTACTTCTAAACTGTAGTTAAAGTGCTCGTATTATGCTTTTTTGCTTTTTCCCTTTCCTTTATTGTGTTATATATCTTTTTGTGCATGTTATAGGTTTACAAAGTGAAAAAGCCCAAAGTCCACCCCAAAGGGACTTACCATCTCCAATAGAAAACACTGTTCACAAATTGCTCCAAACAGCTCTGTTGTAGTCCAGCCTTCACTTTGTAACACGTTATAATGCTCGCCTAGCTGCTAGCATGGCACAACCTCATGCTCTGCAACTGACTAGCTAGTAGTGCTTACATAGGTACTGCGCATGTGCGACTCCCAACAAAGACGGAACAGAAGTGAGATGTCTCACATACAGAGCTGCAGCAATGTGCAGTACAACAAAAATATGGTGTTTTCGCTAAAGCTTTCTCTCATCCCGCCTCACCCCACCTGCCCCACCGACTCCTTATTGGAAACAAATCCATGTATAAAACATATTGCAGTATTAAAAGGCATGACAACATTTAGCTCATACATACACATATGTATATACATACTGTACATATATATATACATACCCACACCTACACCCATACTCGCATGTATACACACAAATAAAAGGAAAGGACAAAAAGTATCCAGAATATTTGGGTATATAAAACAAAAGACAAGTCACACATGAGGAAAACATTTACAGCAACTGTTTGCATGCAAGTAAGTAAAGAGCGATGTTTTGAAGGAGTGCAAAGAAGTGACAGATCTTAGAGACCCAGGCAGGCTGAGGTATGTCTACCACTCTCTTTGTAGATGTTTGGCACAGTGAAGAAGGGATATTTAGTGTCTCAATCTATAGCTGGGTCTATATGGAATTAAATATTCCCTAACAGTTAATAGAGCGATACAATATTCGTAAATTACAGTTGATCTTTTTTTTACAACAGAATTAATATGACACCTAAAGGAAAGTTGTGAATTAAGCCAAAGGCCCAGATATTTAAGTTCATCAACTTGTACAAGTGGAGTATCGTCTAAGAATTTAAGTGAAAGATTGTTATCTTGATTCATTGTAGCTGATCTGGTGGGGAACAGTATGCTATATGACTTTTTCTTATTCAGTAGAAGGTGGTTGGATAGGAACCAAAGTCGAATGGCATTAAAGTTAGATTGCAGTGAGGATTGAATCTTAGAGACAGACACATTAGATGTGTAGATCAATGTGATATAACCTCTAAATACAGTTATGAACCTGAAAATAAGCATAATATGAGCACTTTAAGTGTAGTAATATATTTAGTTACATTCCACCTCTGCTATGAATGTGGAAATACAATGAAAGTTGTCAGCTTGTACTTTAAGTTTCCCTTGTTCTTGCTTGGGAAGCTCGGCAGACCGCATTTCCAACGAGGTGCTGATCAAAGAGCATCTGAGAGACATCATGAGGACTGAAGACTTGGACAATCTCACGTCTAAAATGGTAAGACGTGGGCCGATATAAAGAGGAAGTTGGCTTGAAGAGTGTCAGAGAACTACTAGGGGAAAATAATAATAGGTCACAAAAAAAGAGAATCTATGTATGCCTGTATAACTTGATCTTTCCTTTGCTACTGTAGGTGCACTGTGCCCTGGAGACCAGGATAGGCTTCGACATGAGACCCTTTAAGGAGTACATTGACAACGAGATCCTGGTCACTATGGCTCAGATGGACAAACCTTCCAAAATATTTGACTACCTTTACCTGGTAAGTGATTGCTGGGCTTCAAAGACAGTAATGATCTTCATTTTACCAGCATGGCGAGAAGCCTTTAGGCAATAAACTGACGGAAGTGTGCTTTTTATCCGGATGGTAATGTGAGCGTAACTTCCCCTTTGTGGAACATCTGTGTTGACAGCGATAGGGAAGACGGCTCTGTTGGCCCTTTCCTTTTTGTCATGTGACCTCAAGTGAACCTCTCCTTTATCTGATTTCAGGGCTCTGAGTGGAACGCAGCTAACTTTGAGGAGCTGCAGAAAAACAAGTCAGTGTTTTTCACCTGCAACATTTTTCTATAGCTCTGTGTATTGTTGTTGTTGTCCATCTCTAGTTCCAATTGTCTCATGACATGGGTAAAACTGAATTGTGCATTGTGTTTTGCTAAGTCACCACTGTTTTACTAAGTTTGTGTCTGTATGTTTTTCAGTGTGGGCTATATTCTGAATGTGACAAGGGAGATTGACAACTTTTTCCCAGAGTCCTTCACTTATATGAACATCAGAGTGTATGATGTGGAAGCCACCGACCTGCTCTCTCACTGGACAGACACATACAACTTCATCAACACTGCAAGGTAGTCCTGAAACCGCAAACACACCAGAAAACACTTAAAATCAAAACTTGTCAAAAGGCATTGTCCTGTATTTTGCAGTACTACAACTGTAGACAATCACATTGCTACCACATCACTAACCACATCACATTTAGATTTGTCCAGCTAAAATCATATCAGTAATAACATGTTTCATATACTTTCGACTGCTGCAACCAGACTGAAGCTCAATCAGGAGGTGGAATGTTTGACACTAAATCCCCTGATACTAAAAGTTGATTTGTACCAACAGTCCATGATAACCTCTTGTATTGTTACACAGACCAGTACAGATTGTCTACAGTCCTTTAAAGCAGGTGTTCAACATTTTTGGAAAATACACATAGAGTTAAATGATAAGATTGATACCACTCTCACATGTGTCTCCCAAATATGAAGCTAGACCCACAAGATGGTTATCTTAGCACAAAGACTTGAATCAGATAGCCCAGCCTAGCCTAGCGTGTGGGGTACCTCAAGGTTCAATTCTGGTATCTCTCTTATTCAACCTATATATGCTCCCACTAGGCCTAATTATGCAAAAAAAAGAATCACTTACCATTACAATGCAGACTACACATTATACATAGCTCTCTCATCAAGTGACTTTGCCCCTGTAGACTCACTGCGTCTATGCATTGACCGAATAAATGACTGGATGTGCCACAGTTCCCAGCAACTAAACAAAGATAAGACTGATGTAATTGTCTTTGGTACCACTGAAGAAAGGCTGAAAATGTAGGCACATGTCATTATTAAGTCAGATCTTGATTTTAACTCCCACATCCAATTTATTAAAAATAATCTGCCATCTTAAAAACATAGCAAGAATTAGAGGATACATGTCAAAACAAAGACCCAGCAAAAAGTAATTCACGCTTTTATCTCCAGTAGGTTAGAATACTGTAACAGTATCTCAGGCCTTCCAAAAAATGCTACAACTCATGCAGAATGCTGCTGCCAGAGTTCTAACTAAGACTAAGAAAATTTAACATATTTCACTAGTTCTCAGGTCTCTGCATTGGCTACTAGTCTATCATAGAATTGACTTCAAAATACTGCTACTTGTTTGCAAATCAATCAATGGTCTAAGCCCAAAATACATATCTGACTTGCTTCCACACTATGAACCCTTTAATAATAATAATAATAATAATAATATTTCATTACATTTATATAGCGCTTTATCATAGACACTAAAAGCGCTTCTGGGGGGGGACTCTCTACCACCACCAACGTGTAGCACCCACCTAGGTGATGCACGGCAGCTTTACGATGCCAGATGCTCACCACACATCAGCTCAGTAGCAGTAGACTTCTTAGGTCCTCAGGGATCAGTCTGCTAACTGTTCCTAGGACCAAAACAAAACATAGTAAAGCTGCTTTCAGTTCTTATGCTCCACATTATTGGAATAAACTTCCAGAAGGTCTTAGATCTGCCCCAACTCTGGTCATTTTTAAAAATAGGCTCAAAAAGTTTGATTGCCTCTACTGTCTGGTAAACTCTGCCTAAATTGCTGCACTACATTTGCACTAAAAATATCTTGTTGTCTTAGTATGTTTTATACACTTTTTTTTAATTATTTTCTTTTAAATGCTCTTTTTGTACATTTTGTGTAAAGCACTTTAAATTGTCTCTGTGTATGAAAATGTGCTATATAAGTAAACTCACCTTGCCTGGCTCTGTCCAATAGTAACAAATCTGTCCAACAGCTCCTCTAAAGCTCACTAATTGCTGGACTATTTCTTGGCTCTTAGCAGTTGGACACTTACAAATCAATGAAACATGACACGACAGGAAGTTACTGTGTTCCTGGCCAAGAAAATAGTGAGCCCCTTCCCCCCCCCCCCCCCTTTAAAACGTTGTTTGTACACTTTGGCTTTTGTATGGATTAAACAACGGTAATATAACGTGTTAATTAGTGATTTTCAGAAGTGCTGGTAGGCAGATTTCTTTTAACTATGGACAGGCTAGCTGTATGCTAAGCTAAGCTTACTGGCTGTAGCTTCATATTGAGCGCACATTGAGTTGTCACATTGTGACTAATACTTCCATTCAGTTAATTATCCTTTCACTATTTGTCAAGCAAAATACCTAAATAACTGAGTGAGTTCCTCTTGATCTTTGTGTATTGCAGGAAAAGTGGACAGGCCGTGTTGGTGCACTGTAAGATGGGCGTTTCTCGCTCAGCATCCACGGTGATCTCCTACGCTATGAAGCAGCAGCACTGGTCACTGGATATGGCGTTGTCCTACGTTAGGAGTTGCCGGTCCATTGTCAAGCCCAACGAAGGCTTCATGAAGCAGCTGCACACCTACAGCGGCATCCTCAATGCAAGGTCAGCCATGGTGTTTGGTATAATGCTCTATAAAGATCTCTGTTCCAAAATGATAAAGCTTTGCTGACATAACAATTACAAGACAAGACTTTTTGAGGTATTGATTTGTGGGCTTATGTAAGAATTGTGCTGTTATGTTTTTTCATCATTCCAGCCAGCAGCGTCACAGCGCACTCTGGAGGCGAAAGTCGAGAGACCAAAGACAAAAATCAGTACGCGAGGAGGAGGGAGGGGATAAAAGAAATCCAGCAGAGGAAGAGGAGGAGGAGGATGATGATGATGATGATTATGATGGACTTGATGATTATGAGCCAGGTGACGAGGAGGATGTAGAGAGTCTAGATGAAAAAGATTTGGGTAGCCCAGATGAAATAGAAGATCCAGAGGAACACACAGAGGTAATTAGTTACATCAATGATATGTTATTAGAATTTTAAATCCTGCAGATGTTTAATCTTCAATCCTCTTATCTTCCAAAACACACCCAGGTGTTTGAAGAGCCCCCCCCCCAGTCTGAGAACAACCAGTGGCCGGGGCAGACAGGACCACCAGACGCCTGTCCTACTATCACAGTAAATGAAGAACCAGACAAGGTGATCAGACTGCCTGGCACAAATATACGCACGCTCGCTCGCGCGCGCGCGCACACACACACACACACACACACACACACACACACACACACACACACACACACAGCATCTGAAGCTGTTTATCTTGACTAGTGCAGTGCCAGTTGGAATGGGTGATTACTTGGCCTGTGGTATTGCTGCTTGTAGACTTCATCAAAAACAAATTGTACCCCAAAATTACTTACAGAAGGACCCCGAACCACTTAATATGCAACTCCACTGTATAGCCTACTAGAACCGGACCCGTGTGTGCGCAGAGAGAGAGAGAGAGAGAGAGAGAGAGAGAGAGAGACGGTGTTGTCTCGTGTCGGGTTAACAAATTTAACATTTCAGCAGAGTTGTTCATTTCCATACAGGTTTAGTGGCTTGGCGGTTAACGGTGAAGGGGATTTGCGGGGGTATTTTGGCGAAACTTTTGTAGGATTTAAGGTCTTCTGCTAAAGAAAACGCCTTTTTGTGTGGTCCAAGTCCTTCCATGCCTTTGCACCTTGGACGCGTTTTGATGAGCTTTTCGGTTGTTTAGACATAAAGTATTAAAGTATCCAAAGTGCACAATACTCCATTACTCCATTCAGTTGTTTACACCGAGTGCCTCCAATATGGCTGCGCATCCAGGATACCGCCCAGAACGTGACGTCGGTGAAAACCCTCTATATATAGATACGTTTCGCTTTATAAGATAGATAGCCTGCCTATAAGTGGCATCACGCTCTGTCTGCACTTGTGTGGTTGTGCTTTGCATGTGTGGGATTCTGAAACGTCCTTAAATTCGGGAATTGTCGTTTGTTTATTCAAAGTCAAAGATATTCCAAAGTAGGCTAGTGCTACTTTGCACATTTTTGTGGGTCTGAGGTGTAGGCTATGTCACATTTTAGCAGCCAAAACTCCGCTGCGCTGCTCTCTGTCTCTGGTCCTCAGTGTGAGAGGGGGAATGGCCAGAGGCAAAAGCCAATGTGTGCCTCTTTTACCTATATATATATTTAATGATATCTTTTGCATTTCTAATCCAAACAATGTCAAACTTGGCACTGCACTTACTCGTGCCCGTAGCAAAACACCTGTCAAGTTTGAAATCTATCGGACTAACAGTTCGAGAGATATGCACATAACACCCACACCCACAGAAAGACGTTCCTGCAGTGTATAGATAGATGTGTCCCCACTCACTTTTCCTCTCTCTCATCCCAAGGTTGCTCTGAGTGCTAATCGCAGTGGCAGGATGAACCTCTTCTCCCTCATGCAGTCCATCAGCGAGGAGGATAAAGGACGTGAACAGGTAAATGAAGCCGAGCGCCAGTATCTCTTTCATGCTCTTTATAGTTTAGTTGCACACACAAATGGCTGATTTGTAAGTTGAGGAAATTCAGAGGAGCCTTGTGTTGAAATTAACTCCGGAATGAGGTGTGCGATACAAGCAATATGAGTTTAGTTGGTACTGAAAGTGCAAAATACAATCTCACTTTAATTTAGATAGTTTAGATTTTGTATTTAAAATAAAATCCCACTTTTTGATTTAAAGAGATATAGAGATATATATCTTATCGTTCTTTCCCAGATTTAAGGTTGGAAAACTGTCAAAATCTTTGTTGAGTGCCAATGCTTACATTTAGCTGTTTTATAAGATACACGTTTACTTCTTTGTTGCCTTCAAAGCTGCTTGGCAGTCCGAGGGAGTCTCCTGGGCAGCGGAGGCGTAGCCAAGGGCGACGGGGTCTGATTCACCAGAGAGCATGTGTGGATGTCTCACCTGAACCACGAAGCCTGCCAGACACCGGTCAAAGCAAACCCTAAAGTGATCGAAGGGATGGAAGAGCATAGACAGGAGGGAGGGGGACCCATTTAGGAGGAATTATATGGTGGGGAGAAATAATCCTGAAAACACCTGAAGGAAAGTGTGCGCTGGTAATATCTATTCCAAGGTTCTCATACAATGATACACTCTATCTTTATATTTGAGATATTTAGATGATGAACGTTTTAATTTATGTTTCATTGCATATCTCTGTTAATGATTATTACAGCTGATGGTTCACTGTTGTTAAAAGGGTCTTGCTGTAGAGGCAGCATATCTGAAGGCTGAAGTCATTATCAGTGTACACTGTAGTATTATGTTTATCAGTGTTTTAGAGTCACATACATTAGTACTGGTCGCTCCCTCCTTGTTCCCTCTCCCCTTCTTCAGCTCTTGCGTCACCACTCCAGAGATGATATCTATGCAATTACTGTTTTCCTTTCTTTTTTCTCCGTATATGAGTATGCTGCCCATCCGAGGTAGATGGTTTGAAATGTTTTTCATATTCTCTCTCATTGGAAGTGTTTTTCACAAGACGTTCATTGTTGACGGATGGGAGGGTTACACTGTATGTAAGCTGTGCATCATGGACCAAGTCAGGGCCAGTTTTATGGCACTAGCCTGTTCCTGTTCCTATTCCAATGTGCCAATGAATATATTACATAGAAACTATTTTATCATGTCAGTATGTTAAGAACCAAAGTCTCCAATTTTATTTGATTCGTTCTATGTAAACACCAGGGCTGCATGAGTGCCTTGTACCTGAGAATGAAATACGACTCGACTGGTGTTTTTTTTTGTGTTTTTACTACGCGGTGGTGGCTGCATATTTTATGTATGAATCTTGTACCGTTTCTCTAATTGCAGTACAAATGTGACTCCCCAAAGTGTTGCATGTATGCATAATGCATATATATATACACAGTATGTATGTATCAACCCCTAATTGCTAATGACCTGGGTGCATGTTATGTGTGTTTATACCAACATGTGAGAGCAAATGTTCAAGGTTTTGTCATGTATTTATATTGACGTTTAATGGACTGAGGTAAATTATTAAAAATACTGTTTTTAGACTTCTGATCACTGGATGCTGATCTGGAATATTCGTATTTCATGCTGGTGTTACTTTAATTGAACCCAAGCTAAAGCTTACTTTATTTAACCTGCATGCTCTCCATTAAAGAAAACATGCACTTTATAATCCCACAGCACACACTGTCCCCACTGCCCGAGCCAACGTCACACTGTACTATGAATAAAATGATCAATTATTTTTTTCCTTTTCTTGTCCGCATTTCTATGCCTTATTGTATTAAGCTCTCCACTGTCTGCGCCTCACTCTTGTTTACAGGAAGCCCTATGAGTGGACAAAATAAATTATTATACTCAAACCGAACGCTTTTTTTCTTGATTAACTAATACACCAGAGGAGGACTGCTTCTGTTCAGAAACATTTTATCTACAAGAGACAAAGCCCAGGAACAAGCAACCTTTACTTTCATCATCTTTATATCGGTACAATCATAATTCACAAAAGAGTAGAGGGTAAGGGATACAGGGGACATTTTTACAAAACAATAGATGCAATAGATGACATCTAAATTCAGGTACTGATGTATTTCCTTCTGGGTTCACTGAGGGTGATTCCTCCCTCTTTCATTGCCGACCTAAATGACTGAACCTGTGAAAGAGAAAAGTCAACGAGGGAAAAACATGAAACAGCTGATGACTTAAGGAAAAAGGCAAATCAATTTTCTAACGTTTGTGCTGCATGTACTCACAGCGTCGGAGCGGTACGTCCAGGGAATAGCCCTGTACACCATCCTGGTGATGCCAGCCTGCTGGCATCGGTGTGCCAGCACCTCACCCACAGCCTGACACGCTACCACGCAGCTTGTGGAAGCCAGCTCTTTCTTCAGCGACCACTCCTTGGTTGAACAGGAAAGCACCGGGACAGGAGAGCTGCTGGAGAACACGTGTGCCGTTACATGGTGCTGGGTACGAGAAAACTCCAACCTGAAAAGACGAGAGATACAAACATGACAAAACGGAAGTAAGAGGGGCAAGGAGGAATAGAATATAGAAAAGTATCTTTTTTTTTTTGTCCACCAGGGTGGCAATTTGTCTTTGACTCACCAAACAAGAAACAGCATAAAAAACAGACAAGCAGGTAGTCAAACAAATATACAGGGAATTTAGATATGAATGTAGAATGTATGTAGTTCTGATTTTACTTGATGTACTCAGGTCTCCCATAATAATAAGATATCAGTCTGATTCAATTGCACAGAAAGTACAAGCGTTAATACAGACTAAGGAAGAGCCATACAGAATGTGCATTTTTATCTTTTGTACATATGAAACTGAAAGCAGTCGTTTGACAGTGTGATGAACATCAACAGGAAAATTAAACACTTGATTTTATGATGCACCTCTGTTACGTGCTCCCTGCCCTGCTCTCTTTTTCCTCTGTTCATCTCAGGTGTTCCTGATAGCTGATTGAGGGTGGCCCCGCCCCTGGATATTAATAAGAGAGGCTGGGAGACAGAAATCTCTCTCTGAGACTGAAGCAGCTCTGATCACCGTTGTCTTCTGTTATCTTCTTTTGTGTTTCATTGCTTTGAGGATGGAGGTCTGGCAGTCTAGTTTTCGCGGCTTTGTTTCTATTAGTTAGTCTACTCTTTAGTTTAGTTTAGTTGGGGGGGTCCTTTTTGGCCAGACCTCCAGACTCCCATAGTTTTGGTTTAATCAATAATAGTTAATTTGTGAATAAACCTTAATTTATTTTAACTATCCTCGGGTTTGGGTGTTATTAGACGTTGACGGTCACATTTAAATTGTGTTTGTTTGTTTGTTTATATCACACACGCACTCACAGACCTGTGGTAGAATTCCCGGTGAGGCCAGATCGTCTTCCAGCCGCGGTCCTTCACAGCCAGAGCCATCTGCTCCAGGTTCCGGGGGTTTCTGTTCACAAATGTCGGGTTCACGGATTCATTTTCATCTGCGCGGGGCTCCGGCTGAGAGGCTGCCTGACTCAGACACTGAGCTGGATAACAGACAGTTTTCATAAAACAAATACTACAGATAAACACACCAAAGCTATACGGTGAGCTGTACACAAAATATGATTCGCATAACAGGCAAAACAGCTGTGATTATAATAACTTAGCTAACTCACCTGTCTGGTTTGTAGCCATAACTGGACGACATCGTTGAATTTGACCTAACAACCGTACACTGCGACCGATTACGCGCAAAGCCATCTCCTTCTCAGCTTCTTTTACTTCATGAATTAAAATAAAAGTCCAGTCAATGTGCTACCATCCGGTAAAACGTTAAGCCCTTAAAAATACGAAAACATCTTTGACTCTTGCTATCGGATAAGAATTCACCGTGACATGTGGAGCGCCATCTTTGACATTCAGACAACATCCGGGTCACTTGCACTGACAGAAACAAACACCAACGGTTCAGAAGTTCCGCTTACATATGGCTTAACAAAATAATAAAACAAAAAAGCGCTTTGCTGTCCATTAGGCTACTCTACAGAAACTTTTAAAAAGAAAGATTAAACAATTTCTGAGCTTAAGGTGCTGTATGTCTGTCTTTTTAGGTACTTGTACTTTACCATTTCTATTTTATACTGAGCTCACTACCTTTCAGACTTTCTAGCTACATCTGATCGATAGCTAAATAACTAGCATATTCAGATTTAACACATGTAATCATTTAAAAAAATATGATGCATTATTAGAGATGCCCATACTCACAGTATGGTATAGTTAAACCGAGCTCTACCTAGGTCAACTACATTAAAATGCCGTTCAAGTTAAGTTTAATTCGTCATATGTAGGTTAACACAGGGTCGACGGTACAATGAAATGCATTTGATAAGAGAACGGGTCAGCTCAGCAATAACTAGCACTAGTCGCCGTAATAATAGCACTGGTCATATATATAAGCCAGACTATGATAATAGGCAATAAGATAAAATTTCAAAAAAAATTACAAAAAAATTTAAAATAAGATGTAAGATGGGAAGATATATTACTATACAAATATATGAAAATGAGGATTGTGCGGAAGTAATTTACTAGTTTATCCAACAGAGCATGCTAATAAATAATATATCATTCATACACCTCTCTTCTTAACTGGTTATTTTACTTAAGATTTTGAATGCTAGATTTCTTACTTGTAATGGCCTTTTTTTTTTTTTTTACATTGTGGTATTACTTCTTATACTTACACCCAAGTAAAGGATTTGAATACTTCTTCCATCACTCGTAACTTCATAAATTAGTTAGAGACATACGTGACAGTAAATAGTGTGACTACACAACAGGTAAGGTAGTCTGTTCAGTGAATGGCTTCCCACAATGAGATTAAACAAGAAAATCATATTTAATTTCATTAAATTTGATCCATTTTACAATGCAAACAGGCAGGAAAAAAAGAGAATGTCCAAGCAGAGTTTTGTTCAAAATAGTGGCATGATAATGGAGGTTATGATCTGCCCAAAAGAATTAATGGATAAACAAGCAGTCAGTTCCAGTAAGGCACCTGAAAAAACTTTTGCTACCAATACATACCTGTGTGTGCTTGGAAGACATAAAAGAAAAGTATCTTTGGCTCATGAAAATCATTAAGATAACTCCCTGATATCATTTGAAGAATCCTACAGGGCTGGCTTATCAAAGCACAATACCTATACCAAATCAACAATCATACCTTCCCTTAAACTGCAGAACAATCATTAATGGTGTGTTTTCCCTTTTCATAATCAATGTCTTTAATACATGTTCATACAGTGAAAACTTAATAACTATTTTTTGAGTTACTAAAGGATTAATTAAAAAGCAGTGCATAACACTGATAGTGAAACAAAATTAGGAAGGGGATACAAAAGTATATTTTTTTCATTTCATATAATGCAATTATAATTCATTATATAGGGCTCATTCTACTGATGCAAAAATAACAGTCTTTAGCATCGTGATCATTGTGCAAGTCAATTAAACCATTCATAGCCTACAGGCGTTAGAACACCATTGTTAAGACGGAGAGACAAAGTCATTCTGATGTGTGTAGTTGTAGTCCAAGTACTCAATAATATACATAAGTTAACATAACCTTTTGGCACTCCTAAGAAAGGGTTTTGCCGATCATATTGGAGCTGATGGATTGATCAGATATGAGAAAGAGAAAGGGCTCAGCTTGTAGCCTGATCCACTGTAGAACTTGTTCTGAAACTCCACCCTGTAAGAGAGAGAAGCAAAGTCAACATGTAATAATACAAACTACATAATCCATTTTTGTCCGTCCACTCCATTCCCCTACATCGCTTCACCACTCATCCTGTCCAGTTTATTCTACAGTGGACATAAAGCTGAATAGAATTTCTCATTTAGAAATTATTGATGTGGTGCTGCTCTGACCTTTTTTATGGTAACCGTTTTAATCCATAAATGGATTAAAATAAGAAAGAAAACTAAATGTGGATATTCATTGATCTAAATGAATGTTTTGGTGACCTCTGAATCTCTTCTCTAGCACCACCATGAGGCAAACATTTCCATTTACACACAAGAAATATCCAAATGTAATGTGCAGACGGCTATGAAATGTACTGAGCACATCTTTGAGCCTCCTTGAGCACCCTTAATCCAAAAAGTAAACTTTGCATGCAAAATGCATAACTCAATTAAATAGGAAGATTACCATGAGCTTTGCTGAGCATATTTATTACCTCCCACACATTTATGCTCAATGGTGTTTTAAGCCCCCCCAACGTCTCCTTCCAGGCAGCGCTGCGACCGTTGACTTCAAGGCACCTAACCCTAACCCTAACCATAACCATTGGAAGGAGACGTTGGGGCTTAAAAACACAGATAAACCACATTTATCAGGTGAATAAATGTTAACAGAGTGCAATGTGTACACCAATATGAAAATAATAAACTTTTGTAAGGAAACTCTGT
Organism: Sander vitreus; assembly: GCF_031162955.1. NCBI lineage: Eukaryota > Metazoa > Chordata > Actinopteri > Perciformes > Percidae > Sander > Sander vitreus. The sequence goes on from NC_135864.1 coordinate 18,637,510, forward strand.
GAATGGATTACTAAATGATCTGGATAACTTTGATAGTAAATCCCAGGACTCTTTATCTATGAGGAAGGTGTGTTGATGTTTGTTACAAACCTAAATTACAAACATATTGTCTGATGAAAAATGACTTATGTGAAGCAGATTTCTGTGTGCACAGTTATGTTGAGGTACATTGCAATGGCCATTAGAAACAGACACACTTTACACTTTATGTGATTTAGGTGAGACTAAAGATGAAGTGCATTTCATGGTTTATTGTTCATTGTATGCAGATTTAAGAGCTATACTTTTAATAAAATGTCCATTTCTGATGAGTTCTACTGGTTAGATGGTAATCAAAACTGGAGTTGTGTTTTAGGAAGGAAACCTTTTCTTGTGGCAGCTTGGGACAGGTATGGACTGAATGTACTTGTCAATGTCTGACTAATCTTTATGTTTTTGGTGTCTTATAAGTCCATAAATAACATACCTGACTAACTAACCGCCTTAAACATGGACTAAAGCAAAAAGCTATCAAAGATTGTACTCAGTGCAGATATTTAGCCTACTTATTAGTATTGTTTAACAACACATTTTCCCCTTTGTCTTCTCCTCCCTCCCATCCTTACCAGTGCAGACGGAGCGCGTGCAGGAAGGCTGAGAGTCCCTCCATAACCAGCAGGATGGAGACAGTCAACATAGCAAAGAAGGCAAAAACCACAAAGAGGACTACAGATCCCACATATCCCTCCCACTTCAGCGCAATACGCATCACCATCACCCACAACACCTCTGACAGCTCTGTGGAGACACAAATAACTCACTGTCAGACAGCCATCAGTGCTTGGTAAAAATCTATCATGTGCGTGTGAATAACTGGCTGAAAAAAGAATAGTATGACTGTGTAGTAGAGAGGAAGTCTGTCTGTGCGTGTGCATCATGTGAGTATGAACATGTATATTGCGTTTATGTGTATCAGTATGGGTGCCACTAACGTGCGTGCGCCAAGCTCAGAGCCCAGAGTCGGAGATATGAGGCGGTGTTGGAGATGCAGCCCAAGCAGTACTCTATGGTGTGGATGGCCTGATGCATGAACACATCTGCAGCATCAAACTCCTGCAGACAACACAGATTAAACACTTCCAGAATCACAACAACACATCTCTCACTGTGTTTAGTCTGTTTAGAATTAAGTTATTCAGGATTCTCTCTTACCTCCTCCTCAGCAGCTCCTCCCTCCACCTCCCCCTGACAAGTGTTGATGGAGCCTTCATCGACCACCAGCGGATGTCTTTCTTCCTCCTGATGCTGCAGAGAACCAGAAATCCCGTCAGAAAAGACATCCAATTTTAGAACAAGGGTCAAAGTTCAGTCAAACACACACTCACAACGTGACGTCGTCTTCTCTTGAATGTGATGTATTCGTACATGGGCTTCCCGAGCAGGAGGACCGGGACAGAGCACAGGGCCAGCACCACCAGGATCTTCTGCACCACAATCTGCACATGAAGAGTGACAAGACTGGCTGTTACGCTTTTAGGCAACACATATTGTTGCACATTTACTACAGAAAGCATGTACTTTCACTTCTGCAAACCATTTTCCAAAGCGTGCCACAATTTTTGGGGGTTGAGGTGCTTTTTATTTCTACTTTCAAGATGTTCACTGGTTTCCGGGGGAATACACATAAAAAAAACAATACTAGGTCTTATGGCATGTTTTGGTTAAAAGCATGCCTATTAACTGGAATTGTAACCATGCACTGCATTCAGCAGTGCACTCTTCCATCACATACACAGATTATTTTCCAGCATCCAATGTAGCTTGACTGAGCATGCTAATCAAGTAGTTTTAATCAATCTATTTCCATTTATTCTTTATTGTAAAACATTTTTTATAAATTACTTTATTTTAAACACTATGTTTGCACAGAGCCCAATTGTCAGCTCAAATTTGTTATCCATTAGTTAAGTTGCTAGCTAGCCAACTAGCTACCAACATTTCACCATGTATGTACAGTATCTGACAAATTAATGGATTATGTCTGCTTATGATATGGGAAAAGGTTTGTTTCTATCTGCACATGACACGAGAAATACAGCCTGAGCAAATACCCCTCTATTTAAATCCCCCCCTGCCCCCATTATTTCCCATATGTTGCCCATAAATTCCTGTTTATTCCCGTGAAAAGTTTTCATCTTGAATATTCCTGGAATTTTGCAACCCTAACATTGACATACGATAATGTTACACTAAATGGTCGCTATGATAGGTTCCATGTCTCAACCAAGTTTCACTCATCTTCGAAGTGATTTTGATACTGTACTTAGAAAATAAAATATGACAAATGGTTTCCAGGAACATAGGAAAATGCATTCATCACTATAAAAACTATAGCATAAATTGTAGAGCATGACTTAAAACACTGATCCGTTTCTTTTAGGGAAATCAACAAACCACACACCTGTCCTTCATAGAGCTTTGGGTTCTCAGGGTTGTCTGTGAAGAGGAACATGTCTATGAAGTGGATAAGTATACTCGGAGCGATTTTGGACTGGGCGGGAGTGTAGGCGATCCACTTGAAGACCACCATGAACACCAGGTAGCCAAACAGACACACCATGAAGAACAGCTCAGGGATCAGCACAAAGAACACGCTGCTTATCTGACCAAAGTGCCTGGAGAAAACACAAACGACGACAAGGGAAAGCACCAAACAAGGATATGTGAAGCCAAGGCAGAATAAATATGAAAAGACACAAGAATGGAGGTGTACCAACAACACACGCCTACAGAAAAGTAAAACGTGATTGCTTACCAGTAGTTAAAGAACGACAAGCAGACTCCAAAAGTCATGTGTATGACACCGATGATGACTGACATCTTCATCTTGTACGAGTTAAGGAAAGTTAGTTTGTTGTTGGACAGCCCCCAGACCTGACACCACCACACAAAGCAAGAGAGAATGAGGATGGATGCAGTGACAAACAAGATGACTTCATAAGTCAGTTCATGAGTGTGACGGCCATACCGGGTCAATGCCAAATGGATAGGGGCTGGTGAAAACACCAGACACAACGGGATCCATGGACAAGTATTGGTTGCCAGCGAGGACTGATGAACTGAAAGAAATAAAATACTATTAGGTAAGATGGACAAGAAACAACATGTGTGGAGATTGGAGAAAACAAAAAAAGGTATGACATGTCCTCACTTCCAAACGTTATTCTCGAACATCGGGCCAACGTGCCACGCGGAGTTAAAGGTAGTGAGGCCTCTGCTGAAGCACTCGTTGTAAATGGCCCCCGTGTAGATAGAGAACAGTCCCATCAGCAGAATCAGATACCGTCCTCCAAACATCATCCTCCAGATCTGAAACACACAGGGACAGGTAACAACTTCATTTCACTATTTCATTTGCAAGGTGGAAAACACGTTTCAGCTCTTTTGTTTGACAGTTGATTGCACTGTGAGTGAATATCCCCTAAATTACCTCATTGTTGTTGCTCTTTAGTTTAGGGTCCTTCTCCTCAAGGACCATCCAGAGGGCAGCCACAGTCATCAGTAAACCATGACCCACATCCCCAAACATTACAGCAAACAGGAAGGGGAATGTAATTATGGTGTACACCGCTGCATTGAGAGACAAGACTTGACTTAAAATACATGTGAAGTTGAGCATTCTCTGGATTCTACTTTGAACATCTGACATGTCCTTTTTCTTTCAAGGCATTAATGAAGAAACGTTTTTTTTAGCGGTGTGCAGCAGACGTACCTGGATTGACTTCACGGTAGCTGGCCACTCCGTAGGCATCAACAATGTTCTGGAAACCAGCTGTGAAGGAGTTGATGGGAAACAGGGTAGGTGGAGCGGTGGAGGAAGGCAGGCGGTTGTAGAAAGAGTCGACACCACTGCCACTCTTTCTCTGAGGACGGAGAAGAGGGTGGGGAAAAAGATGAAGAGAGGGAGAAATTAGGCGCGTTACTTACTTATTTATGTCGAGTCTGCCTTTGTCTTACCCCTCCCTCTCTCAGAGCGCTCTGCAGTTCAGGAAGCTTGCCAACGGGACACCAGGCCTCAGCGATCAAGCATTTGTCTGTGACGGAGGGGCTGCAGAGATTCAGAACCATCTGGACTGCCTTACACTTCTGCACACGCACCTTCCACTGGGGCAACACAGCTACCGCCCGCATCAGCAGCTGCTGCAGGAAGGACTCGGTCTGTGACAACACCTGAAGTAGAGGTAAATGAGAGGGTTTTAGAAGTACTGAGCAGAAGAAAAAGAAGAAAAAAAACACATTACTGCTATTTTTGTGCTTTCTAGTATTTTCTGGGCAATGCTGGTGATTGTATCAGTGCTCAACAGATAGTGCTCTGTGCTTTTATAAACATGCGCTACACTTACTGATTTGATATCTTCAATTCTGCTTTGAAGTCCCTGGAGAATCTCCTCTCTCTCAGCAGTGCTCTCAGGGTATGCAAATGTCTGTGTGCGAAAGCTGTGAGGAGGGGAAATCAAAAGATGTTCAACAGGTTCAATAGGCATTGTAGTGTGGAAATCCACAAGTAAAAAACAAAACAAAAACTGATGCACAGGTTTACGCACCAATCACATATCTTCTTGACCTTCTGTCCGATCTGATCTCCCCAATAGGAGATGAGGAACACTGTCCATTGCACCATTTCCCCCTGCAAACGAAGAAACAGCCAACGGAATGATCAGAGACTATCCCTGCCACACAAATAACTTCCATATCTATCTCTCAACCATGATCCCCTCTCTCTGTCTCCCGGTTCCCACCGTGACCGGATGCTCGAGTCGATCCTCCATTTCTCTGAAATCCACGATGGTGTAACCGCGACATGCCCGCCATAACAACCGTTCAAATGAGGGGACCTTCCAAGGATGGACCACCCCTGCCACGAAACTGAGAGAGAGAGAGGCGATGCAGCGTTAAACATGAAACACTTGAATGTAGATTAAAAACATTAAACACATAATGGACATCTTAGAAAATTAATCTACCTGAGGTGGACATCTTGGCGGTTATCAAACAGACCTTGGCTTTCCAGTACAGGTGGTGGTGCCTGTGAGGTGAAGCCAACGTTTGTAGTTTTAGTTTGCAGACAGTTTGCTCACACCAGCATAATAGCTAAAGAAAATGTAATACATGATGCAGGAATGTTTGCAGAAATGTAGTTTGTCCCACCTGTAAGGCTGTTAGAGAGTGCGTCCTGGTCAGGACTCCTTGGTACTGGCTGAGCTGGGTCAGCTGAGCCCGGAGGCTGTCTCTATTCCTGGACACCTGGTGAGACACAAAAAAAACTGTCAGGCCAATAAGCTCAACCTTTTTTGATGGTGTATTAATGAGATAACAGATTGATTTTCATTTATCATCTCAGCCTTGTTTATAGCGCTCGCCTCTTTGAGCTCTCGGGCCAGCCTCTCGCACTCCTCTTCTATGGTGATGAGTTCGCGGGGCTGAGGGGCCAAAGGCGTTGGGCATGGAGGAGGGAGGGGACACTGCAAGGGTGGAGACAGGGAGCGATTGATCTCCTGCTCCAGGAAGCCTGAGGGCCAGATAAAGAAGGTAAGAAAGGAGAATCTTAACAAAACTAATAAATAAAGAACATGGACGAAAATATAGGTGGGAAACAATGAGTCAATACTTACTTAAAGTTTTCTCAAGTTCCTCGCATCGTCTAACCTCGCCGACAAACTTCCTCTGAAAGGCGTTCACATTAGGATTTAACTGCAACATCAGAGCAGAGGAAAAAGGTTACTCATGTTCATCTTATGACAATAATTTGCTGCGTTTTACAGTGACTCACAGCAACCATCAGTTCACCATCTCATCTAAACTCAAATTTGGAAATGCTGCAGATTCCAAAGTGACTTCATAAGATAATCACATTCAGTTGTAAACCGATCAATTACAGTGTTCTGGGTTGTTTTAAGAATGAGAGGGATGGCTTCTGATATGAGCCAACTCACAAGCATTTAGGCTTAATAGGAGGCAAAATAGTTGCACATGGTATTCTGGCCCAATCAGTAGCTGAGTAGTTCACGACGCTATTGGGCCTCAATTTGTATTGGACTCTGAGCTTTTCACCACATGATCACAAACCAAGATCGCGAACCAAGAGTTTAAGTTACTCACATCTCTGAACTCAACCAGGCCCAGTTCTCCCAGCTCACTGACACAATTGTAGGCCGAACCAGATTGAAGGAAGAGCTGCACCAGGCACACCTCCTCACTGCGAAACATGGAGCCCATAACTGCCTGCACAGAAACATGTCCAAATTAATATTTTCCCTGACAACGTAGCCAAAGTACTGCAGTTTATAGTGGAATGAGGGGTACTGGTGAGAAAGTGAAGAGAAAAGAGGCAGTAAACGGTTAAAAGAATGTCAACATTTTATTTATTTTTAGTTAGGACAATAAAAGCCTCTCTGTGACAATGCAGAAGCTTATGAGTGGAAACTGAAGAAAAGGGAAGCATTAATTCCTCCTGACTGTGAAGCTCAGGTGGGATTTCCATTCTTGCACAGAAATGTTTCTGCCAATTTTACAAGCTTAGTTTCGTTCATTTGTGAGTTAAATCCCTCTTCAATAGCTGCATGTAGAAATATACAGTTGCCAGGTTATTAAATCCACCTTGGTTAAATTACAAGTGCTCTGCAATAAATCCTACCTGTACCTTTATGAAGGTTATAACATTCTGATTTTGTTGATCTCTGTTTCCGAGAGGATTCAACGTTGTCATTTTGGAGGCTGCCGTTTGTGGTGCTGTATTGTTATATTTAGACTAATCTCAGTAATGTCGTGCTGCCTTAGTTTTGATTGAATGATTGATTGATTGTCTTCTATATCCATGAATAAAATCAATCAATCAATCAATCCAAAGGATAGCATGAAGAGCAAACACTCATTTCCAACATGGTCCCTGATGTCATAGAAAACAGGACACACAATCCCTAAAAGAATAAGCAACAAAAGCCAAGGGCATCTTACAAATAAAAAAAAACAAACAGCAGAAACGGAACTTAAAAACCCTATCTCATTATCTCCCTTATTTTTACAATTTATATGTCCTAAAATCATTCCCCAAATCACTAAAATAGACATAATAAAGCGCTCACAATAAAAATAAAAAAGTAACAAAACATAATGCAATTTGAAAAAAAACTTACATACACAATATCTAGGAGTACATGTGTTATTACATTCATGAAGACTAGTGTTACCAAAATAAACATTAAAGGCAACACGACTTAAAGCTGCAAACACATAGGCTAAATGCAAGTAACGTTATACAAAGAAAAAAATATATCTAAAGGAACTTTGGCCTTTTTTTTTTTTTAAACGAATAAGCCCAGCTGTTCCACCTCTGTAATGTCTACATTTTTTTTGTTGTCATAATCATCATAATTAGGGCAAGAAGTTTCGTTTCTAATGGTACGCCATGCTAATGAGTCCGAAGTCTGAAAGAATGGCAATCACACAAAAGATGTACGATAACGTAAAAGAATAGTCTGGCTATCACCAGACCAAGCTCAGTCTTTTAAGAGCTGCAGGGCGAAATCAAATCGCCGGCAGGTCGGGCTGGGTTTACCCAGTCTAGTAAAATGAAGGACTGTCTTGATCGGTTCGGGGAATTCCGTAAAGGGAAAAAAAGTAGCACACGGTTTTGATTTATAGTATGACAATAGCTGTGGATAGAGGTAGAAAACCGCTTCATGTCAGAACAAAATTACGCTAAATATGAGATATCTCACCTGTCTGCCTCCTAAATCTCGCTGGACTCCAACCTGCTGTGTTTCAGGCTGTCCAGCTCCGTACCGACGGACAGACCACTGACTGTTGTCGGGACAAACCAGACGTGTTTATCAGAAGTGCTCGGTTATGGTTTTGTGTCTCACTTCCCGTTTGGTCACGTTGCTGCAGCCTCACGTGACAGTTGGCGTTCCGTCTCTCATTTGGCCACGAGGGGTCGAGATCTTCACTCAGTTCATTAAATGGCGGTAAATAACGTAACGTCAAACGTTTATCGGTTTTTGGATGAGTCGATGTTATATTGTTCTATAGATAATATCATTGACATATATAAAAGAATATGTGTGGAGTAGTTTGATTTGACAACAGTAACTTTAGTTGCTAAGCGACACCATAATGATATGAGTGGCATATGACTGTCATTAAAGTATGGCTGGGATTACCTTAATCAGTCATTCACTACTTCCTATAAAGTGGTCGAGAAAACGGATGCTTTTTAGAATATATGTAAAAATGCGTGCCCTGGGGGGTTTAACATGGCCTTGCAGTAATAATCTGGTGTAAGAAGTATTGAGATCTTTTACTACAGGTAAATTAATACCACAGTATAAAAATATAAATAAATAGAAGTAAAAGTAATGTTCTATTCATACTCATATATAAGCATCAAAATTTAAAGTTTTAAAAGTATAAGTCCATGAACCCACTCAGTGTTAATTGTCCAGGTATGGCTAATTTAACTATTTAATATACTGTTTACAAGAATGCAAATTGATCTTGTGTTTTATGTTAAATCTTGACCTGAAAAGTAACTCCAGCTGTCAGTAAATGTAGTGCAGTTAGAAGTACTAAGTAGTAAATATTTCTCTCTGAAATGTGGTGGAATAAAAGTATAAAGTTGCAGAACATTATTAAAAAAGTACCTCAAAATTGTTCTTAAGTACAGTACTTAAATAAGTGGACTTTGTTACATTCTACCGCTGGTAATATTAAGTTTAGAACTATTTGTGTGATATGGGTTTTCCCACAAAAAAAAAAAAAAGGTAAATTACTTTGTGATTGATCCATAAAATTACATCTTCTCATTCTCCCCCATTTCAAAATCAAAAATAAATGAAACACTTGACTTTCACTGAAAAGTCAATTGTCAGTGCATGTGTAGCGGTTGCTTCAAGATTCCACATCAAACTTGTGTTAGAGGCTTTCCTGAACCATGATTGGCTTCTAAACTAGTTGTAATGTCTCATAATCATAGTATATCTCATAAACAAGGTGAGGACAGAATTTTCTTAATGTTAAAACAGCTTTCTGTTGTTAAACTACACATATATCATTTTGCGATGAAGCTCAAACATTGAGGAAAAACACACCTTGGAGTACAGTGCTGGGACTTTAAGTACACGCACAGTGAAATCCTAATTACTGCAGAGGATCCACAAGTGCCTTTGTTCTTGATCTGACAAACCAATGAATGGCAATAGAAAAGATATTTCATTTTATTGTAAAAAGGTCAGAGTTGCGACAGGTAAAATAGCAAGTAATGAAAAATATACAATTGGAAAAAGACAAAAGTTTAAATGGAACAAATGAAAGAGGAAATTAAAGTGAAGGGAGGTTAAACAAGACTAATTTTTTTTTTTTTAGAGGAGCATCAATCCCACACACTGGTTTATTTTTCGCTTAGTTGTACTGTACCTCACAACAGATGTATTTTCATCTTACCCTAAATAGACTGTAATGAAGGAGGTCTACATTAAGAAGCAAAGCAGATTGTTGTCACACCAATTTTAGTCCCCAACAGTGTACTACAACACTTTGGAGTTGTATTCCAAGCAACTTTAGACCCACACACACACAAAAAAAGAAAATACTACAGTAAAATCATAACTGCTAGAAAAGGACAGGAACAGTTCACTGGCTTCTGCATCGCAGTTCACAACATTTACATTTTGGACTTACAATGCCAACAAACAGGTTATCCTAACCATGTTGATGTAGTTTCATATAGCAGACAACTTTTAGGGTCTTATTCCTGGACAGGGGGACTAAAACTAATGAAGCAAAGTTAGCAGTGATTTTTTTTTCTCATCCTTTTCTAAGAATTACAGGTCTATGTCCACGATAGTGACTGCTCAAACGTAGAGACCAGTTTATCCTCCTCTAAATTGTCCTCCCTTAATCCAAAATGTATCATTTTCTACAAACTGTAAAATTTGAGACTTCTGTCCATTCCTGCAGAGGTGAGGAACTGAGCGTTCTCTCCAAAGGCCACTCCGGTCACCAATCCTGTATGGTCTACAATAACAAAGGCAAAAGCAAGGTCAAAAATCAGCTACTTCCTCAGAGAGCACACACACACACACACACACACACACACACACACACACACACACCTGTGAAGTTGAGGACCTCAGACCACTGTTTGCAGATGTACACACGGATGTCAGACCCTCCAACAGCCAGGTAGGTTCCACTCTGGTCAAACACAAGGGACTTCACCTGAGAGAGAGAAGAAAAAAAAACACACAGAAATGAGATTCAGAAGCACAGAGGGATAAGAGACTGGATAACAGAGGAATGGCGCGGTTAAAAAAAAATCCATGATTCTTTCTTGCATGCTCAGTGTTGCAGTTTAATCCACATACATGTGCATGCAAATCAACTTGATGATTGCTAAGCTCATATTCCAATTAATGATATGTTCCTAGCACTTATCAGACTCTTCCTTCAAATCATCCTAGTTTTAAGATCACATGAGATGCGTTTAATTGTTTTCTTGCCGAGAGTTAGATGTGAGGATCAATACCACTTTGGGTGAATATGAAACTAGAGCTTATCGTTAGCGTGGTTCTTTCCAAAGGAAAAAACAACCCACCTACCAGCACCTTTATATTTTACTAATTAACACATATCTTGTTTGTTTAACCCATACACAAGCAGAAATGTAAAGGCACCAAGTTAAGATTTTACAGGTTACATGCTGTAACTATTTCTCCTTGGCCGCAGTGACTTCCTGGAGTCGGCACAAGATTCCTGCATGTCACTGTGCCAGGCCAATAAATGGTTTCCAGTCTTTATGCTAAGCTAATTGCCTGCTGGTTTTAGTTTCATATTTAGTGTATAGACATGAGCATTTTCATAGGAGAACTACCCGCAATTTCCTACCTCATAGTTGTTGTCCAGAGTGATGGTCTTGAAGTTCTTCAGTTTCCTCAGATCCCACAGTTTCAGAGAGCTATCCTGGGCACCTGGAGCACAGCACCAGACATGGATGTTAGGGTATTTAAAACAATTAAATATACAGTTCCAGATCCCTTTAGTGCAAAAACAAGGGCTGAAGATGGTAGTAGAATTTTAAGATATTGTAGGCCAGTGTACCAGTTAATGTGACGTGTGTGCAATGTTTTGATATCTAAATATAAATGTTTCTGCAACCCGATGTAGAACACTTGCACATCAAAGATTAGCAGCAACACTGTGTAAAAACAGTAGTTTGTAGTTCTAACCTGTGGCCAGATAGTATCCGTTCTCAGAGAAAGCAATGGAGGTGACGGGGCCAGAGTGGCCTGGGAAGTTGGCCACGTTGGTGCGCTCCTTGAGATCCCAGATCTTGATTTGGGAATCAGCCGTCCCAGTGCCAAAAATAAGACCATCAGGGTGGAACTGAGCACAGGTTAGAGCTGTAGAAGGCAGACAGAAATATTACCACCTGGAACAGAAAGACTCGTATTAAGACTGCCAAACAGTTTACATAGAGGCACTTACCACAGCCAGCACTTTCATCAGTAACTTTGGTGAGGACTCGACCAGTCTGGATATCAGAAAAGGCCCAGTACTGCAGAACAGCGAGGAAAAAAAGTCAGTGTGGTTAACCAGTGAAGAGATCACTTTTACTTCAGTGTTAAATATAGCTTAGGGTCTGTCAGTACACACACACCTGATCCTCAGAGGAGCTGAGCAGGTAGTCCCCAGTAGCGTGTAGAGAGAGTCCAGTGACACCTGCCTCGTGGGCACGCACAACCTGGACACAGTTACCCCCGGCGACAGACCACACACGGATGGTGTTGTCTGGAGACGCAGAAAAGACCACGGACTAGGGGGGGGAAGAGACAGCAAGGGTGCGAGGGACGGAAAAAAAGAGCAAACAATGAGTAAGAATAACCGATCATATTTAGCCTGTGTTTTAATAACTCAAACAGTTTCTTCACTTTTGTGGAGAGTGCAGTCACAGGATTTGTTTGTTGGCGTAAGATTGGACTGGTTGATGTTTGAAACAAAGAAAACGTTACCTGGGATGGATGATAAATGACAGAGGTGACCTTCTTGGTGTGACCCTTCAGTGTTGCAACAATCTGTTCCTCGCTCTTGTCAAACACCACCACGTTCTTATCAGCTCCACCTGAAGAACACCAGAGGGTCGATATCAAATATAAGTCTTCAACTTGTAGTGTGTAAACAAATCACAAAAATGTTTCAAGTTGAAAGATGCAGCCGAGCATTGGATGAAATCAATGTACCGGTGAGAACTTTGTTGGTGTCTGAGGGACACAGATCCAGAGCCAGAATACCAGGGACGCTGGCACTATGAAGACCCTGAAGACATCACAGAGATAGGATGTTGACACTATGTACATCAATTCAATAATCAACGTTTCAGCTCTCTGATTAAATGAAGAGAAAAAAAAAAAAAGTAATTTATACTCAGACAAAAATCTATGCTTACAGCATGCGAGGCCACTTGGCGGTATTTGCTGAGATCCTCAGCTCTAACGAGCTCCTCTGGGACAGTTTTTCCTCTCTGGAAAAATACAGTAAAGCAGTTAAAAGGAGTGCGAGTGTAAATTACATCATAACACAACAGTGAGATATTACAACAGAAATGGGCATTAAGTAGCTAAATAAAAGAGAAATATAATACCTTCTTTCTTTCTGTAGTGAGGATAGTAGCTTTGTCTTGGAGCTGCAAACAGAAAAAGGCATATTGAAACACATCTTAGACCTGCAAAATGGCCTGCTTTGGGCCAAATAACGATTTATGTAGATAAAAGAAAACCTTTTTACCTTCTGGATGATCTCTGGGGTCATTCCCACCTGTTCACTAATCTCCATGGGCTCTCCACCAGCACCCTGAGATACAGAAGGCAGAAATAGAGATTGTTAGGTTGTTGTTATGTACAAAAAAGATTACGATGAGCATTTCTGTTCAGTATCTTATCGACTGGAATTAAAAGTCAATCACTCACTGCTGCGGCTGGCTGAGAGGCGGGGACTGCCTGAGGGGCAACCAATCCAGCCTGGGGTTTGAGTGTGGCAAGAGCTGTAAAAAGGAAATAGACCCCGTCAGAAAAACATGCTCTCCCAATATTATCTTTGAGCTCATGTTGATGCGGGGCAGATTCTGGACAGACTCTAATGACCCTATAAGAGCCGTCCTATGTGCTTTACAAGTGGAATTATGTCCTCCAATAGAGGACACACAATCTGCTCTCAACCCACCTTCTCTCGCAGCGGTGACCTCTTTGGTGAGTCGAGCGATGACTCTGCAGGCAGCGTCATGTTGGTAGAGAGCATGAGACAGTTCTTGGCGAGTAGTCTGCAGCTGTTGCCGCAGGGTGAAGCTGTGAAGCATAACAGCATCCTAAAAGAGAAAACAGAAAGAACTCTTCTCATGTTCTAAAATCAATATTTAAAAAAAGAAGGAAAAAGCAGCCCTAAGCTACGGTTATATTTTGTTGCTTTTTAAGATTTTTTGCAATTATCAACTTGCCTCATAATTTTCAGTGAAAATATTGGTACATCCTGCTCCACCTAAGGTTTACTACAGTTACTTGTAAATTCACATTTACAGTATGACGGTGTTTTGTTTCTCATTTGCCACTAAGGATAACAACACTTACCCACTCATCTTGAAGGGACTTAAGAATGGCAGGAATACTTGTTGCTGATGGAGCCTTTGGTCTAATAGGATGGGACACTGAAAGAGAGAAAAGGTGCTCATGTTCAGAACAAGCAGTCATCTTATTTCAATAATTAAGTTGGTCTTGTTTATTTATTGTAATTTTTGAAGTTTCAATAACCATGCTGCAGGATAGGACGAGTTATACAAAATTCTACTATTGGGGATTTATTGATTCATCTTAAAGCAAGTACAACATCAGATATTTGCCCAAACATACATTTAGAATCACGACAGCTAAAAAAATTGGTAAACTACGCAATAGATCAATTGACAGATTAATCAACAACTATCTTGATAATCCATTAAGCTTTAAATCAAAATGTCAACTTCTAGTTTTTCAGTTCTGATAAAAAAATAATCTTTTCCCTTTATGTGACAGTGAACTTAATATTAGGACATTGTGACTGCCATTTTTTTTTTTCTGCCATTTTATAAACTAAGGGCTTTGTAGAAAATTCAAAAATGAAAATAATCGTTAGTTGCGGCACTGTTCATCGCTATCCCAACGTTGACTGGTAAGGTTACAAATAATACCAGATTAACACCAATATATTTTTTAAAGCCTTCCCTCAGTTATGCCACGTTATCAGGTGACGTTACATCTCGCTATAACTAATGCAGTTTCATACAGCAACCCTGCAAATGATCCTACTTTCACAATGTCCGGTTTTGTTGAAACTGCTTTAGAGAAACGTTCATTCATTCGTTCGTTTTGGGGCTGGTAGTTTGTGTTGCAGTTGAATATCACTTTGTTATACTGAGTAATTACACTGCATTAGTTTAAGTTAGGTGTACCATTATCTAATAAACTGGCAACCGGGTGTAGATCTGCAGCTGCTCCCAGTAGTTTTACCTTTGATATCTACGAGCTGCTCCTCAGACAGGGGTTGTCCGTTCATCGGGTCGGTCCCATTCTCTGCGATGTACTTCTCGATCAGCCTGCGCTCAAACACCTGGCTGGATACCGGGGAGACGCACGGGTGCTCCGGCACCTCATTGGAGACTAGATACAATGCAGTTACAGCTTAAAGACCACATGATACCAACAATAAAATAACCACAAACAGAACCGATGAACCTTAAGTGGAAGGCGGCTCTGCGTGGCCGCTAGCGTTAGCAAAATTAGCTAGTAGCATTAGCGCGGTGTCTAGCTAACCTACACTACCTCCGTCATATCAATTCAACTTCACTTACTTGCACAAACCAAAGACATCTTCCCGACGAAGTCCTTATAATCTCTTCTGAAATTGAAATGATGCTCGTCCTGTGGTGTGATAGTAATTATCGCTAATGTACACTTAACTTATGTTTTGCTCAAATTTGAAGTAGCACGCTGTCCTTTCATTGCCGCTACAAACGGGTCTCCTTCTTCTTCTACGCTTTCTTCCAGTCTCTCTGAGCGCCAAAGCCTCACATGCGCTCCACTGCCCTCTACTGCCGGAAAAAACCGGTGCTGCAATGATGAGTGGACTACATCCATGGGGGTGTCAAACTCAGTTTCCCTAAGGGCCACACTAGAAAATGAGAATCACATCAAGGGCCAGACATAGAGTTTATTGCTTTTATGTCATGGGAAAAGTCAAATATCTTTGACTGTATTATTGCATGTCTCATATAGGCTTCTCACTTACAGTTTGGTCGACAAAAATGTCGAAGAAAATGCCAAAAACGTTTGGAAAAAGCATCAAAAATGTCGAAAAAAACGTTGTGAAAAATGACAAAAAGTAGGTGAGCCAAAATGTATTGTGAACCTAAACGTATGTAGGGGCCGGATCATAATTAGCAAGGGGCCGGATTTGGCCCGCGGGCCTTGAGTTTGACACGTGTGGAGACAGATAATTGATTGACAACCATTTTGACAGTCGGTTAATCGTTAAATACATTTATCAAGTAAAAATACAAAGTATTCTGTGTTTACAGCTTCTCAATTGTGATAGAATAAGTTGAATATCTTAGGGTTTAGGATTTTAAGGTAAACTTTGGGGGAACTGATGGCCATTTGCGACTTTCCAACATTTGATAGCCTATAATTAATCACAAAAAAGATCCAGATTAATCTCTAATGAAAATAGTTAGTTACAGCCAAACATACAGTACATTCATCTAAAATGTGCGTGTTGAAGATATATTTTATTGTTTAGGAGATGACATTTTGATAGTCTAAAAATACCACAAGGGTTATTAGGGTGTATGGTGATAAGATATTGTCCTGTACACATAATTCCCATATTCATATGCTATTGCAATATTTGGTGGAACATGTTACATTTCACATAGCTATTACTACAATAACCTCAATGGTAAAAACACTATATCATTGCAAAAAATCACTGAACTGCAGAGCAGACATTTACTGTAACATAACAATTAATTGTTGCAGTTAGGAATGGTAAACATAATGGATGGAGAAAAACATGTCAACTAACTCTCTATTACTGTACAGTACTTAATAATTCCCTTTTGCAAACCTTTGTATCACAACTCTTATTTCTATGTAGCCCTAGAGATCCTATCACAAACATACTCGTACCAACACTCAGCAAATTCAGTGCAGATCATATTGGTCCTGAGGGTCTGGAGGTAGGTAACAGCAGGAGATTTCAGGAGCAACATCAACAGTGTCAACAATATGCAATTTGAGACAGGAAAGATTAATGACTGTTTTAATTGTTTTTTTTAAATGTCCTTTTAAATGTCCTTTTAATGTTTTATGTAAAGCGTTTTGGATTGCCTTGTTGCAGAAATGTGCTACATAAATAAACTTTCCTTGCCTTGCCTTAAACTCAACTCATGCTTCAGAAAATTACACGAAAAAATGACATGCAACATGATACCAAACCATTAAAACTAGGCTAAGATGCAAAAGGCACAGGTAAGGTCTTTCTTGTCCAAAACAGCTTTCTCCACTTGAGAATCCAATACTGTAGTTTCTCCATGCCTTACGTTTCCTCTTCTTCCTTCAGCTCCAATTCTCTGTTTTATAAGAAGTTCAATTTCTCCGAAGTGTACACACTGCAGGATTCAGAGGTGTCCGTGTCTAGTGGCAGTGTGGAAAAGTATCTTTGTGATTTGCTCCACCTTTCTTTATCTTCATCTTTCTTGATCTGGAATTGAACACAGTCCTCAGAGGAGTGGAGGCAGTCTGAAGACCCGGCAACTGAAAAGGAAATCCTTCTCTCCTCCCCATTGTTGTGAGATATGTCCCCCTAGGAAGGGATTAAAACATATGTTTAAACAACATTTGAGTCTGTGTGACATAAATATACTCACTGCTGGAGTGTAGTATTACCTCAGTAGTTGAATTATGACAAGGGGAGCTCCTAGCTGCCAATCTGTGTGCTTCCTGGTTCTCAGCTCTCGGAGTACCTATAACGTGACTGTAACCCTGGAAATACAAACGGCAGAACACAAGCACATAGTACATGCACACAGACACAATACTTATTAACAATTCTAAGCAAAGACACAAAACCAGCTAACTCATTTAATTCAGTTAATCAACCTTACAGTATGAGTAGGACTGGCTCTAGGGGTCAATTTTCTTGGTGTTTCAGGCTGCTGAGAGTGATTGTAGCAGCCTGATGGTGGAGTGCTGGGCTGGCTGTAGTCCTGTACAGACAAACATACATAAACACAGAAGTCAGCGCACCCATACATTGTTATAGTGAAACTACCTCACATACTTTGTTTGTGTTTTATTGGGGTGATAGCTAAACTTTGCAATCCTAGCACAACCTTTTACCTGCAGATGGGTGACAAATTAAGTAAGGATATTGACCACCATAAGCCACAAGAACAGCTTAATGCTCCTTGTCATAGATTGTTGAAGTATGTGGATCTCTACTGGACAGACAAAGTCCAAATTATTAAGTGACTCCTCACAGTATGTAGGCGTCAGCATTTGCTATGTTTCTCCACTCATTTATTCAGGTTCATTTTTAATTTGTCACCTACCTGTATGTGTTAGTTGTATGTCTCTTGTATGTCTCAAATAACTTGAGCATTTGGGCAAAAACAAGTCCTCACAAGGATTGATCCATATTTAGGAGCATTTAAGCTTCTCTCATACAACATAAGGATTCAAAAAGTATGGAAGCTTTAAGAGATGGATTAAATCATATATGTGGTTAAGCTCCAAACGCCTAGATTTATAAAGCAGTAATATCCTCTAATGGCCCTGTTAATGTCATATGGTTATTTAATCTGTTCCACCCAAATGGCGTACTACTACTCTAACCAACACTACTTCTTCTCCCCCCACCTGCATGCATACATGCTTTATTAACATACTTTATTTTCATGTATTTAATACATTTTTGTAATTGTTTATGTGTTCTAATATGTGAAAATGTTTTTACGTGAAACTGCTTATAAAATAATAATAATACTTATAGTTTATATTTTATTATACCTATACATGCACCAATGGAGAGATGTCAAGTGAGGGGGCTGCAGCTGTCGATGGACAAGCAGTTGGGTGTTCGGTGCCTTGCTCAAGAGCACCTTGATGCCCACAACCGTACTTTGGTCCATATGGGGACTTGACCAGCGACCCTCCGGTTCCCAACCCAACTCCCTACAGACTGAGCTACTGCCATCCCATGTTATTATTATGTTGCCGTCTTGACCAGGACTCTATGGAAGAAAACATCTTGTATTTCTATGGGACCTTCCAGGCTAAAAGAAGAATTATATATATATATATCAACTGAATTATTTTGCGGGAGGGGCTCTTGTATCTGGTGTTTTAGATTTTCTTTAAATGTATTGAACGTAAATAATTGAAAATTGAAACTGAATAAAGACAACCTGAAATAATAAAAAGTGAAAATATATTGAAATAATACTGCACTATGTAAGCTGCTGAGACCAAAATAAAATATTAATTCAAGTATAAGATGGCAAGCTTTTATGTAACTAGACCTACTAAGTACTAAAATTAGCCAGGACCAGAATTATTTTTAGAACATCAGACAAAGCTAAAAGTATAAACCTCACATATCACATCTCAGCCAGTAGGCCCACTAACCAGGTTCTCCTGATTTCCTCACCTGGATGTTGATCCTCGGAGGGTTGACTGGTGGAGTGCGGTTTGCTCTGAGGCCAGCGATGATGTGTGACAGGCTGCAGTTTGGGTATCGCCTCATGAACAGGATAAAACCAGCCAATGACACAAACATGCCAGAAGGGACCGTAATGGTCTTAAGAAGTGCTCGCCATCTGCCTCCCTTTTCTGGAGAGAGAGGAGACACAGAGACAGGATGGATGTCAGAATGAATGCGAGAAAGTGAAGAATTCACATGCAAAAAAACCATTTCAACGCTGTCACTCACCGATCACCTGCAACCAGGTGGAGGATACCAGGTTGCCATCCCCATCTCTGATTTCGTATATCCCATCGTGCCTTGAGGACAACCTCCCTATCACAACCTCATTGATGGTGCCGTTCCTGCCCAGAGAGATGAGGCCCCTGTAGCGCATGTCGTAGTCCATTATATGGCCCTCGCGGATCAGCTGCACAGGGCCACGGGGGGGCTTGGGGTCAAAAGGCCCCAGGGGGAATTTGTCAGGGTAGCGGGTGGGGGTAAAAATGAGGTGGGCATGCGGGACAGGAAGAAACAGGGGCAGGTTAAGAGACTCCCTTGTGAAGCGGGTGACATTGAAGGAGTGTCCTGCACCCACATGCAGGATCATGAACACAGAGACAGGGGTGCAGAATAAAGGAAATGCGATGGTATGAGAGGGTGTCGGTAGGAAAGGAAAAGATAACATATACATGTTATAGATTACAGGATCCTAAAGTTAGATAAATTCATCAGTCAGCTTCCTAAAACTCATCCTCTCGTCTTTTGTCTACTCACCGCGGACAGTAAGGGTGCTTCGGGACAGGACCATCCCATTGCCGTCTCTCACAGTGTAGTTGCCTTGGTCTGCTTGCGTCACTCTTTCGGCCACCCAGACCTTCCCGCCCCGCAGCCGCCCCCGGCCCACATCGCTGGTCTCAGGGTCCGTCCGGTTCCACAGCACAACTGGCATTGCCTCAGGTGGAGCACCCCGGGGAGAAAACTCCAGCAGAGAGCCATTTTCAGGGATGATGTGCTCAAATTTATCCCCATAGTTTCTGTGGTGGGACTTAATGCACTCTGAAGCAGGACAAAGGAGTGAGCCATGAGAGAGCGGTAGATCAGTAGTAGTGGAAAGTAACTATGTACATTTACTGAAGTACTGTTCTTAAGTACAATTGTATACAACTTTATACTTTTCAGAAGGAATATTGATATTTTTAATTCAGTACATTGTCACTTGGGGTTATTAACTACCTTTGGGATTAAGATTTTGCATAAAATAAACACTTGATACACTTAAATAATACAGAACGCATTTTTAAAGAATAAAGCAGGGGTTCCCAACATTTTTGACTTGAGACCCCTTACTAAAAAACAATTTGGTGGCATTTACATTTTAGATGTCTATGAGTTGTCAGCAGTTCAACCAAAGAGACATTTCCCCTTTAAACTTCTCACATGGTTTTATATTAATAATTCAAAAGAGGTCAGATTATACAATATTTCAAAACAAAGCAAAAAGAAATGTCTAAAAATGAATAAACATTTGTAGCATAACTTTCATCTTTAATCATCTCTTGACCCCTCCAGTGTATCTTGTAGCCCTGAGAATGGGGCGTGATCCCTAATTTGGGAACCACTAGACTTTACTACAGAATTGTATACAAAGTAAAACTAGCTTCACATCGACCAGCTATAAAGGTACAATTCTCAGTATTAACAATCTAAAAATGCAAAATATAAAACCATATCCGATACTACGGAGGTCACTACGAGTACTTTTAAGTTTAAGTACATTTTGCTGAAAATAATTTAATATAAATTTTTACTTATAATGTAGTATTTTTACATCAATTTCAAGCCAGTCAAAGAGGCAGCTGATGCGGTGTGAACAATACAGGGGGTGGATTTCAGAATAAGAGGAAACTATTGTACCTGAAACAGTCAAACGAACAGTCTCGTAAGTGAATCCAGAGAACAGTTTGATGGCGTAAAGTCCCTGATCACCATGAGTGACTTCTTTCAGGACCAGCATTTTATCTCTAGTCCACTCAAAACGCGGGTCTTTTACCTGCAGTTGCACAGTAAATAGGTTTTAGAAATCTGTACATACACATCAAACAAACAAAAACCCAAGCACAGACACACTTCCACTCACAATGGTTTTGTCCAGCAGGACACGCCTCTGCCCCTCAAGGTTTGGTGTAAAAGTCACTGTTCTGGATGTTGAGTACACCGGTAGACGAAATTCCCTCCCGGCACACACCATCTGGGCTTCTTCTCTTTCACCTTTGAAAGCAGAAAAGAAAGTCAGCATCATCTTCAGAGAATATGTTCTGTAGGTGAAGGATATGTGATGCATTTGACTCACCCAATACAACCCAACCTGTAGGGAGAGCATAATTAATCTAATTATTAATAATTTTGTCCAGCATAATGCTAAAACCTAGCATACACTAGAATATCACTGAGGAAATTGCAGTACCGCTTTCTAATAGAGCTTAGAATTACATTTGTAAAGGTGTGTTTATGTTTTTCAGTTCAAGTATGGTGTTCCCCAAGGGTCCATTCTCAGACCGCTTTTATTTAAAAAAAATAAAAATAAAACAGGATGTTCTCCATTACTGTTTTTACGCAGATTACATCTAATAACACTAATAGCAGCTAATCTACTTGCCTGCCTCATTGATATAGAATGCTGGATGTCCGAAAACGTAAAAACAACAAAGATAAATCAGACAGTCATTCTGTTTGGAGCCAAAAAAATGTACCAGCCTTTTTAATGGCAAGCTAGGCTGCCTGTGAAAAAAATATTAAGCCTACAGCTCGTAATCTTGGTGTAATTTTCTGTTTTGATAAACAAGTAATGAATAATATTCTCATTGAGATTAAAGGGGAACTATGCAGTTTTTTTTAGCTTAATTTACCTTAACTGAACAGCTTCGGAGTCATTGGAATGGTTAAATGACTTTTTTCGAGTTGAATGGTGGTCGTCTCGCTCCCCCCTAGCGCCTGTGAGCTGAAAAACCACCCTTGCAACTTTGGGCCGGCCTCAGCATCAGGAAGTATCGTGTGATATCCATAGACAGTATATAAGAATGGACCAACAGATCCCGTTGCTCTGGACAGAGACCAGTGAAGGCCATTAGAAGCACTTTTCCGGTGATGGCTGAGCGTTACTCCAACCTCCAATTTAGAGAGACGACGTAAATGTGCCGTGAGCAACAAAGTTGTAAGTCTTCTGGTAGCTGTGCCAAGAGAAATCTCAATCATTCAGAATATTGCAGAGACGGAGAGCGTAGGTATATGTAAGGAGACAACATAGCCACAGGCTAATTATTGCTAACTAAAATGTTTTTTTAGAAATATACAATGGACAAATAGAGTCTTTAAACGCTTCAGATGTAGAGTTATTCGCTGTCAAAGTGGCACCAAAATGAATGGTAGTCAATGGAATGCTAACGGGAGGTGATGGCTTATTAGCATCAAAATGGCGCCATAGGAGGTTCGACATTTACGTCGTCTCTCTCAGTTGGAGGCTGCGCAGTAACGCTCAGCCATCACCGGAAAAGTGCTTCTAATGGCCTTCACTGGTCTCTGTCCAGAGCAACGGGATCTGTTGGTCCATTATATACATGTCAATGGGAGGTTCGCGGTCCGAGGAGAAGCTTACCCCCTTGGAGATATCAGGTCTTGCGATGTAACGAATTGCTTCATGGCACTGCACGCATATGCCCATTCAGGAACCGGCTAACAAGGTAGTGATGGAGTTTTTCATACTATCGTCATGGCTGAGCCGGCAAAAAAGAAGCAGAAAGCTATAAAGCATTGTGGGAGGAACAGAGAAAGAGAAAACGGCAGACTGACCGAGCGAGGAGCATAGACATATATAAAAGGCGAGGAGTCAGACACAAGTAAACATAAGAGCTGCCAAATATCTATTCCGAAGCTGTAGGGGGAGCTCTATAGAGAAACCTGCGAGCAAAAAGTGAGAAAACAGTGAAGAAATGCCCAAAACTGCAAAGCGCCCCTTTAAACAGACAACATGGGCTATTCAAAAAATATTCTATAAGAAAGCTTTTATAAATAATAATAATAATAATAATAATTATAATAATTATAATAATTATAATTATTATAATAATGTTTCTTGTAGTTTTCCATGCCATTTTATATTCTCTGGTTTTAACTTTTTAATCTGTTTGATATATCTGTTTGCCTATTTTTATTATAACACATTTAATAAGAAAGTACTGTACAAATAAGGTATCATTATTATTATTATTATTATTATTATTATTATTACTACTACTAATGCTTTACAGATTAGTTCGAAGTCAACAATATGAACAAGTTTTCCAAGTTGTGAAATTTATCCTCCTCCAGTATGACACTTGATTTGCCTTTTTAGCTCTTTAAATCAGCACAATTATGCACTAAACATCTGCCTAAAAACAGCAATGTAAAGCAAAAGTATCTGCTCATGTGTCATTTGAGCGGATTTTATTAACAATTAATAGGCTGACAAATCTAGAGTGCCACTTTTTTGTTTATTGGAAATATGACCCTCAAATGTTTGACCTCTGGACAAATAGCTGCAGATTATAATCCATTTATTAAGTGTGGATTTGACAGACTGTGTTAAGAACCCTTTATTGATGACTTGTATAATTGAAAATCTGTGAGTCTTTATTAATTACTTTATAAACATTTGTATATGAAAACTGCACTTCTTATTAAAAATAGAGAAACCAATGCAGTTGATGGTTTATCAAAATTAATACCAGGGATTTTAACAACCTGGCATCCCGAATGATTTCTTCTTAGAGGTGTTGCATAACTGATATATAATTCATTAGTAAATTATCAATAACAGTTATTTAAGCTATTAGTTACAACGTAGGGTAGGCTACAACGTTATTTAACGTGGTAGCAAAATTATATTCAAGAACTTACCCACAGCAAGAGGAAGCGCAAAAAGGGCAGTGAGCAGGACACAGAAGGACATCTTCACCTGTGAAGACAGAACAGATTGTTTCATCTACAATCACAGAGACAGTCATTTATCCCTCCTCTGAAGACAAGCCGCGGGACATGCGTCAACAGTCAACACGCCACACAATTGGGAGCTCAAAGACAATTGTGGGGATGTTTCTGCAAAGCGATTCATACTACGTACATAAATAAAAACATCAATACTGTCATATAATATAGTGATCCATGAGTCCATGACGCCCTGTCTGAAGTCATGTCCAGTCAGGTGTCCAACATGTTTCCCAGCCGATGAACACAATTTACAGCGAAAGAGGACCATAGGCCGCCAATTACATAATGTAGATACAGATGATCAACAAATGTGGCAACTTTAGTCTGAACTCACCTGCACGATGTGTGAAGAATAAATCCACCGCTGAATATTTGTGATGGTTCTATGAACGGGGATAAGAGGATAACGACGTCCTCTGCAGAGCGCGCATGGGCATTGGCCCCTTCTTTTATGTATGGCGATGGTAGGCTTTATTCTCAGCATCTCCTACGCAAGGTGCGTCACATGTTTACGTTATTTTTGCCAGTTCCTGGGTATAAATACGCTATTAACGCAAGCGATTTCACAGTTAGAAAGTAGGATTCGCCAGACAGGCTGTGTGTCAAGATTAAACCTAAAATGTTCTCAGGGATTTACAAAAACACGAGGATAGGTGCTCACTTGTGAAAATATTTTCTCTGCAGAGAAATGCACTGTAGCCTTATGAAGTTGCCTACAGATAGGCTACTTACTTGAGTAGGCTATTTTCATTCAATGCTACTTAATACTACTCCTCAATTTAGATGGAAGTATTGTAGTTGTTGCGCTTTACTCTACTAGCCTACATTTATTCAACAAATCCAAATTAAGATTTTGCATGAGAAAATATGATTTTCTTATAAAATATGATTTGTTGTTTCTACCAACTACCAAACACAATTAGTTCCTTCTCGACCAACTTCAACATACATACTAGTGCATCAGTAATATAATCAAATAATATAATATAACACTCTCAGGCAATGTATTACTAATACTCAGACCTGTGCTGATAATACATACTATTTGTGTAAAAAAACAGAATCAGAATCATTCAAAATGTTACTTAAGTAAAAGCACATAAGTAGGATAAGCATCGAAAATAGGCAACTAAACGTATCAAAAGTACTCATATGCAGAATGGCACCTTTCAGAATACAACATCAGAGAATATAAACAACAACAAACAAGCGAAGAAGTCGAGCCTGCTTATTAAAATGATTTATATGTCATACTGTATGGATTTTCTCTTTAAAGTAAAGTTTCCAGCAGCTCTGTCTCTGTTGCATATTCTACTTCGACATATTTTAAATTACATTTTTTGTTTCTTTAATCTCTCAAGAAAATCAATATGCTACACGAAATAAACAGTAGCCCAGAGAGAGCAGTTGGTTTTTAAATAGTTTAATTTGAAATAAAGTGGTGAAAGAATTCATATTTCACAAGAAAAAGGAAAAGAAAAGGGGCAACCACACACTCTGGCTGGGAACCACCACCCGATGGACGGTAGACTCATATATGCGTTGTTGTTATGAAGATGACAGAGTGTGATGTAAATTTCATGCGCCCCTTTTTTCATATATGTATGTATGTTCCGGAATGTTCTCTTAATACCGCTTAATACATCCATGGTATGGTACCGACAGTATGTATGCATTTAATGTTTTCAATATGTTTGTACGTGTTTGTGTATAATAAAGGTTTTTGAAGACAAAAAAAAGAAAAAAAAGAAAAAAGCTCGCCCAGTCTAGTTTTCTGTCCGGTGTCGACAGTAAAGAAGTAAACCACCAACACACAAACTCTATTGTAACAAAGAAGGAAATAGCTTTGAAGTAAGTAGACAACCTCTTGTGTTTATGTTTTCTTAAAATGTGCTCGATGTTCACTTTTGTGCTCTCTGGGTTGCTGTTACGTATTACAAGTTAACACTCTCTCTCTGCAGGACATGTTGCTATTATACGTGACTACTGTTTCGTGCGTCGTGTTTGGTGGTGAGTATAAATCATACAGCCTCACAGAAGAAATGCTACGATGAAGGCTCAGTTTTTTCAATAGCGAAGTCTTCTCGCTTTGCCAGACCTTCTAGCTCAACGCTGCGGAGGAGGAGGGTCTGGCTAGTCAATGGTCCACACCATGGATGTATTACAGTTTTTCACGATCGCTATGACTCTTAACGCACCAACACACCTACAACACACAATTGGCAAAACAGTTAATTTCATGCTCGAAATCACACATTGAAAACTAAACTCCAACACTAATTTTCAAAATACAATAATACACTAATACAATACACTATGTCTACCAAAACAATGCAAACATGTCTCAAAATCAAGTAATTCTTCCAAAACACTATCACATGTTCTCTCCCAACAGGAACATTTAGTCAATCATAGAACAATGTCATACAAAACACTAACATCACATGGAATTACAGAAACTGCATTATTTGATATGTGTCAGGTCTGCCCTTAAACAACAGACAATAGTATATTGTATTGATCATAGATTGTGTTTTGCACTGCAGTTTCTCATGAAGCCTCTCTACATTTTTTTTTTTAAAGATTATTTTTTGGGCTTTTCCACCTTTATTTGACAGGACAGCTAGTTGAGAAAGGGTAGAGAGAGAGGGGGAAGACATGGAGGAAATTGTCACAGGTGAACCCTGGACTTCTGCATCGAGGAATAAACCTCCAAGTATATGTGCACCTGCACTACCCACTGAACCAACCCGGCCATCAGTTTGTTTCTTTTGCTGCAGAGATTCAATACAAAAAATGAATGACCCATCTCAGAGTAGCTTTATAGAATGTACAGTTTATGAAAAAAAGGAGACAGAGACAGAATTGTCCTGGTACTCATCTTCCTCTCCCTCGTGAAGGCATTTTTCTTATTTTCTGTGTTCATCCACAGTATATTGTTCAAATAGGTCCTCTTTTACTGTACTACCATATGATCATGCGATTGAAAGAACCTCAACACCTGAGTGGTGTGTTTCCTAGAAGGGAATCAGCTGTGATCGATTGTTTTGCATAACTTCAATCAGCTGTTTATATATATCAGGGATATATTTGTGTTTCAATTTACAATATGATCAGCTGTTAACTTTGACTTTAGCCTATAAGTTAGGTTTAGAACATGATGTTATCTGTTCTGACATACAGAGTGTAAGCATTTGTAAATTTGGCAGTAAAAATCCATTGTTCTGGTCTTGGTGGAGCTTGTGTGTAAAAGAAGTTCAAGCATTTTAAATTTGTGTTAACTGTATGCATTTTGTGTCAAAGCAACAAGAAATGTGTTAATTGTATAGCCTACACAGACAGATGTTGTGCTAACTGTGTTAAGAGTTTAGGAAAGTTGTTAAAAGTATTGAAAAAAGTGTCATAGCGATCGTAAAAAACTGTAAGAGAACGGTCCACACAGCATTCCAGCATAGGAGAAAAATGTGCTCTGGTTTATTGGCATTTCTTTAAACCAATCACAATCGTCCTGGGCGGTGCTAAGCGCTGCATTGAGCCCCAGTGTCTCAATCGGGAAGGAACATGTTAGTAGTCTTCCACATATCCAGAGGTGGAAGAAGTATTCAGAGCCTTACATCTCTTCAATGCATGACAAAGGAAAACGCCAAGAGACTATTTTATTTGTTGGACTTACATTCGCTACTTGACTTAAAAAAACCTCAGTATCTTTATTTTGTATATATTCATTCTCTCTACCTCGATCAATGCCGTAAACACTTTTTTTTGACAAATGTACAAACACATTGTGCCTTGATTGTTTGTATCAGTATTGTACAATAAACAGTATAAAAAAAGAATAACAATAAAAAAAAGTATTCAGATCCTTTACCGAAGTAAAAGTACTAATACCACACTGTAAAAATACTCTGTTACCAGTAAAAGTTTACATTGAAAATGTTAATTAATTAAAAATATGTAAGTATCATCAGGGAAATGTACTTAAAGTATTTAAAGTAAAAGTAGGCCTATTCAATGCAGAAAATTCCTCACATTTTAGAAACTGGAAAAGATCTAAGCAGTTCTGTGTTTAATCGGCTAATCATTTCAGCTGTACTTGTAAGTCTATATATTGTCGGGTAGTTTTATTCATAATAAAACATATTTTATAAACCACAGTGTGTTTAGTGTGCAAAAATCTTAATTTGTAAAAGAACTATAGTAACTTAAGCTGTCAGATTAATGTAGTGGAGTAAAAAGTATAATATTTCTCTCTGAAATGTAGTGAAGTAGAAAGTGGCATGAAATGAAAAGACTCAAGTAAAGTACAAGTATCTAAAATTTGTACTTAAGTACAGTACTTGAGTAAATGTACTTAGTTACATTCCACCACTGCACATATATGTGGGCTGTCTCTACAACTTGTACAAAATATGCCAACTATGTGAACTGTAACAATTGCGTTGAAAACAACTGCAGAGTGAAATGTGTTATAACATAGGATGTTCTGTGAGTAGAGTAACGTTATAGCAGGGGCTAGCGAATTAACTTTTGACATGAGAACAAATCAAACAGGAAACAACAGCCACCATTTTAATAATAAGTCAGTATACTTGGAGTTTTTTTTATCTTTCAGACACGGCTATTTACCCCCTTCTTGCGCCACAACTTGTAAGTTATAAGTTTTTTAGACATGATTACATAAATTGAATGAATTCATTAAAATGTAATAAAACAAGAATTTACAAATTCTAAACCTCAGTTACGCTTTATTAGTTTAAAATGTGTTTTTTTTAATTTTATTTAAATTGTATTGATTTATATACTATTTGAAACATTTGAACTTTTTATTAATTCACTTATTTAGTCAATAATTAGGTAAACTCTGATGTTCCAATTTAAAGGTGATTTAAAGGTGAAAGGATTTGTGGTCACTAATCTGACACAAAGTAGAATTGAAGTACTGGGATATCCCAGCCTGCAATTTTGAAGTTGTGTCAATTAAAACAATGGCTTTATTTGTACTTATTTTGTTACATGACAGTAGATATGGATTCAATAGAGCCTTCATTGATTATTTTGTGGACACAGGAACAAATGGAACATGCTAACATTTTGGTTTACATCTGCAGCTAGTATTACATTCTATACATTATACAATATATATGTAATATTCTTAATATCTATGCTTGTATCTTTCTGATTTAAGGTTCATCCGCTGGGTTTTACGAAAAAAGTGAGTGCTATGGCAGAACTTTGAGATTTCCGTTTAGTTTTACCCCACCTCTTTTCAATGGACAGTTGTACTTCACTCCGTTGAAGGGTGGATCCAGGAAGCTAGTGATGGATAAGGACGAGGTGAGCAGCTTTTACCGCTATCATTTATACTATCACCAATATCGCTATGACATCCATGAATGGCAAGATCTTGAATATGACAAAAGTCAGAACAAACCAGGTTTTGAATGAACAGAATCTACCCTCTGTCCTAAATAAATGCATGTGTGTTATTCTTCAATTCAGGCAAAGGACCCACGCCTCCAAATTTCCATTGGCTCAGTTGTACTCACAGATTTGACGGAAAGAGATGAGGGAACGTTTTCTGTCTCAATTGGTGATGCTATGCCATACGATGTTATCAAAATGGAAATTTTGGGTAATAATATAACACTATACTGTATATTTAAAAGCACTATTCTATCAGAAAACCTTGTGTGTGCAATAAATCCAACCTGTTTTTTTCTTTATGTGCTTTTTCAGATTGTGCTTACCACGAGTATTGGACTTACGGGAACCCATATTCCTCTGTTGCTCCTACACTAACTGAATACATAGAATTCCTTCCCTTTTACAGTGAGGACCTGCCGAGGGTCCTGTGGAATCGCACCGACCCTCAGGCCAATAAGGGAAGCAGATTGCAGATGAAGGGTTCTATCTGGGAGATTAAGAGCATCAATCAGGCAGATGGCGGCTACTACAACTTCAGAAAAAAAGACAAAACAGTGCTGTCTAGATTACGGATTGTAGTAGCAGGTGATGCAAAAAAACAGATAGAAGCTGCATGTGAGCTGTTAGACTGCTGTGTATCTGATTAAATGTTTTGATACAATATACTCTTTATCACACACAGCGAACAATAGACGCTATTATACAAATGTGAATGAACGGCTCGTCATTGACAGTCCTTCGCTCGATGCCACATGGACTGTGACTTTTACACCGGCAGGGGAAGTGGAAAAGAACACATTGATGGAAGCAGGCAATCTGGTCACAGATGATAGGAGGATTCAGATCATGCCTAATGGCATAGAGATTAATCCAGTAAATATCATAGACTCTGGCACCTTTGAGTTCAGAGACCAGCAAGGCCACCTGGCCCAGATTGTGGAAGTGATCGTAAAAGATGGTGAGCAATAGCACACATTATTTTGGAAAAATGTATGAACAAACTGTTACTGATGATTCAAATTAACATAGCCCCCCTCCCCTTCTTCTGCTCTTACAGAACCTCCTCCTTCCGTCCTTCATCCATATGTTTATATTGCGATCATTGGCGGGATTATCTTTGCGGTGGTTGTCTGCTGTTGCTGTGTGAAAAAGTGCTGTTGTAAAAACAGCTCTTCCAAAAGGCACGAGTCTGCTCCTGAGACTGCAGCAGCACCTGCTGTATATTACCATGTAAGTATTTCCTCAAATAAGCATTCAGACCAACTGTTTATATATGTTGTGATTTTTACTTCAATGTCCTCCTTCCAATTGCAGGATTTGATTCAACCTGCTGGCCCTGTGCCAGATAACTCTTATCAGCCAATGAATTCCCTTGTTTCTGGAGAACCTACAACTACCTCCCTTGAGCCATCGGTAGGTTTTATACAACTTTTCAAATTTAAAGCATGCCTCCCCAGTGGGGCACAGCAGAGTTGTCTTACAAGTTAAGCGACATTAATTCAAGGATGACGTTTGCGACGAAAAAGACTAAATTTGGAAAACTTCACAAAATGTGAACCTATCCTTTAACACACGTGTGTCATGATACACACATGTATAAGTTCAGTGTTGAAGTTAATAACTTCCCACTTGACCTGACAGGTTTATGTACAGTAACTTAGATGGTGGTTGGCATGGCCCCATATTTGGAGAAGCAGACAGGGAGCTAAGCAATGTACTGCTATGGACGCCATGTTATGTCGGATCCGAAAGTCACACAATAACACAAACTAACTTACTGATGGAGGCAGTGATAGCAACTCCCCTGTTCTTCGAAGTAAAAGGACTTTTTGTCAAAGGAGTCTGGTGGCTTTGAGTCTGTGTCTGTTGCAATCCAAGCTTATCTGTTTTTTTGTTTTGAGAACCGGTTTGGTTAGGCATGCATTTTAGTGCATGTGAGTGCCTTGTGCGTCGACAGATGACGAGGTCCGCGACACAGCGTCAGCATTTAATAAGTTGGGGAGCGTGTAGAGTCAATCCCAGACCAATTTAAAAAAAAAAAAAAAATGTAGTATAGCCCATTTTGAAGAGACAGGCGCTAAAATTGAGCATTTCAGACTAAGGGGGAAATAAAGCATGCAAACGTGTTCTAGTACAGCGGTTTTCAATAGCAAAGAGCCACATAACTAGAGAGAAAATAACTGTATGCAGCTCTATTGATACAGGTAGGCTAATTGTGCGTGCATGTATTAGCTTTAAAATGCATCGTTTCCTTGTCCCAAGTCAACAGAAGTCAGCATTAAGGGAGGAGACAGGACCCAGCAAAAAACGTAGGAAATATGATCCTGAGTACTTAAAGTTAGGTTTCACCTGGTCGGGGTCCGAGGCTGCACCTCTGCCGCAGTGTGTGGTCTGCAAGGAGGTGCTAGCAAATGATAGCATGAGACCATGCAAACTTCGGCGTCAAATTGAAACTAAGCACACAAATTTAGTGAACAAGCCAGTTGAGTTTTTTGAGAGGAAGCGTCATGATTTGCAGTCACAAAAAAGCATAATACAGTCATTTGGCACTATGAACATGAAGGTGACAAGCATCTTATTGTGTCGTGCTATGTATAGCGAAGGCAGGCAAACCCCATAACATTGGCGAAACATTGCTACTCCCTGCAGCTAGAGATATATGTTCAGTGATGCTGGGAGAAGCAGCTGCTGCTATCTCTGACAATACCATCCAGCGATGAATATCAGACATGGCTTGTGATGTCAAAGAGCAGGTCCTGGACGGTGTTTGTGAAAGTCCCTTTCACGCCATTCAGCTGGATGAGTTCACTGACGTCGCACACTGTGCTCAATTGATGGTGTACGTTTGGTTTATCAAAGAGTTCAGTGTGATCGGAGAGCTGTCCATTGTGCTGATTTTGTTCGAGAAGATGTGCATCTCCTTCAAATGTACGCTTGGTGTGGACACACAGAGCCGACGGCCA
The DNA here is from genome assembly GCF_031162955.1 of Sander vitreus. NCBI lineage: Eukaryota > Metazoa > Chordata > Actinopteri > Perciformes > Percidae > Sander > Sander vitreus. The sequence continues at coordinate 18,669,723 of NC_135864.1, forward strand.
AACGTCGGCAGAAAAGGCAGTTCGGCTGATCAGTCTCCCCAAATTGGTCAAAAAAGGCAAAAAAGTGCCTCAGAACACACCAAAGCGACCATAACAGCAGAATCTGTATTGTCTCCCAAAAATGAAAACCGGCAGCTGATTGGACGAACGCGTCACATGGGTCTTGTTTTTCCGGAAATTCAAAGACAGACTGTCATGGCGGCTTGTTCAGAATACGATCTCATATTGTACTAAAATAGTTCACTGAAACGTGTTTCTGAAAACATTTTAAGCGAGAAATAGGCCAGGCAGTTGCTGAATCTGTCTTCATTTCAGATCAACAAAGGTCAGTTTAAAAGATTTTCGTCAGATTTTGAGAGACTCTAGTCACGCTCATTCCGCTCCCCGTTTCCGGGTTAGCACTCTACCAATCAGATGGGTCATTTGAGTCCGACTGCCGGCAGTGCCCGCCCCGCCGATTATACATGTCAAATCGGTCAAAATGAAGAATGACGGCACGGAACACACCGAACAGACTCGAGTCACTGACCTCGCCAGACTGTCCAACGGACAATTATCGGCTCTGTGTGTCCACACCTTAAGGCCCAGACACACCGCGCCGATTTCAGCCGTCGGGCGTCGGCGGCGGTAGCTTTGGCGCCGATTACACATGTTAAGCATGTTTTGTTGACTTGTGGATAGGCCTACTGATGTTCAGTGATTTTAAAAGTAGCCTCAATTAAGCCTGCATGAAGTTGGAAATGATTTGCTGTTCAATCATTTATGAATGCACTTTTAAAAAAGTTGTGGAAATAAAATTTCTTCAAATTCAATATTTCAATAACGTTATTGAAACTCATTGCCTGGAACACACAAAAGATGGCATTTACTGCAGAGGCGTGTCAGGCGGACAGGATTTTAGGGAAGGGGGGGCTCGGCTGTCCTTACCTACTCTAAGGGGAGGCTCACATTCACCCAATTTGAAAACCCCTGTTCTAGTAGAAACCAAAAATACAAGTATGAACATTAAAATGAGCATAATATAGGACAAAGAGCAAAAAGTCCTCATTCTAATATTTATTTTGGATCATTTTAGAATCTTTAACACTTACTGACACATATTCATTAACTCACACATCTGCATTGTTTTGTTCACTTCTCTCTCCAGGTTGAACCTCTAGGAGGGCAGGGAGGCTATCCAGCTCCTACACTGGGCTCTGATTGTCTCTCCTCAGACCCTGTGCCAAAGTTTGAGCTCAAAGGACAGTCCATTCCCTCTGCACTCCCCCTCGTTTCAGACTCAACTTTCTGTGATGTTTACACCTCAGATAAGCTCAACTTTCTGTAAGGAGCACACCGTAAATTCAAGTGATGCACAGTAGAATTTGGGAATACAGCCATTTCAGTTTCATTGCGTGAAAAAATTAAGTTCCTGCAAACTTGCAAAGGCGTGGTAATAGGTGTACAGAAAAGGACCACGTATTCCTGTTTCATATGGAATATAAATGTGTTTCATAAACTCAGGTTATACTTAAAATGCATAACTAACACTTTATACTGCTGCCAAAGCTATCAAAGAAAGGGGAGATGATGTTACAATGAGGACTGAAAGTGAGTCTGGGTAGCAGATTTTACAAATTGAGGACTTCAAACTGACTTCAACTAGCCTAGAAATCTAGACGCACCCGAGCGGCAGCAAATATAATTTGCAGCCAGGACCAACATCTTGATGTGGGTCTGGCTTGTCAGGCTAGACTTCAACACTCAAGGAGATCAAAACACGACACTCAGCAATTTAAACCACTGTCACCAGCTTTACTTATGTATTCTTTTTCATATGGTTGTTTCAAACCCTTATGCCTTCATCCTCATATATAGCAACTTGTTTGTGTGGCTTTTATCATTACATTCTAGAAGTTATATATGATATTATTTTTTGTCTTTATGCTTTGTATTAATTTGAAGTACTACACAAGGAAATGTCATGTTTTGAAGAGCTTTTTCCATAAGCCCTTCTTGCAGCTTTGATAAACTACCTTGATCATTTTGCCATGAAATCAAGTTGTAATTTTTGATACAAATACAACATATGTAACTATACTTACTTTTACATTTTTATGCCTCTGCGCCGACGACAGCATTGGCCTGAGGCAACTTCACTGTGACATCTAAATGATCTGCAAAAAAACTTTTCTGGTATTTATTCATCGCCATAACTCAGGAGGGGAGATTGTGACCATATTTAACATTTGGTCCGATTCTGGGGTGGTGACACTAATCTCGAGTGCCCACCTTGAACTTCTTGTTGGTGGTTAAAGGTATTGAAAACCTTTTTTCACAATCTTTTTCTTAGCAATGCATGAACGTGAATATACTGTTTACATCTAAAGTTAGTACTTTTTTGTTGTTTGCCAAAAAAGATGTGTTTTTCCTGTTGTTTTGTTCTTCTGACTTCTTCATTTGAATTGTAAGGGCTAACTGTTGAATAAAGATCATGTTACATTATCAGTCAGAGTTCTGACTGTTGAATTGATAGATTGTGATTGAATGTGATCAAATATTGATGGAGCAGCTAAGTTTTTGGCTGTTAAACTATTAAAGGGGTACTCTAGCAATTTATTATTGCACTTTAATAGAATTAGGGGACGTGAGACTTGACAAAGCTCCTCCAGAGCCACAGAAAACCTGTGGTGGAAGTAGTACTCAGATCTTTTACTTAAAAGTAGTAATAGGCTACCACAGTGTACACATCTATGGTCTCTGTAATAAGTAAAAGGCATTCGCAAAGTATTAGCAGAAAAATACTTAAAGTATGCTATCCAAAGTAAAAGGGCATATACAGAATGGCCCATTAATATATGTTGTATTATTAGATTATAATTATTGATGCCTTAATTTGTTCATGACTTTAAAGCTATAGTTCATTTCTGTCTCCCCATGAGGAATTCTAAGTAATGACAACAAAACTGTTGGCATGTCCACATGACAAGCATTTCATGACCGCGCACCACACCTGTAGGTTGTGTAGTAGCCTACTCCTCTTGGCGAGTAAACTGCCCCTTCTTTTATTTATTGCGATGGTAGGATTTATTCTCATCATCTACTACACAAGGTGCGTCATATGTTTCCATTATTTTTGCCAGTCGCTGGGTAGGCTATAAAGAGCCTAACGCAAGATAATTTACAGTTACAAAGTAGGATCCTCTTGACAGGCTGTGTGCCAAGATTAAACCTCTTAGGGATTTACAAAAACTCAAGGACAGGTGCTCACTTATGAAAAAAAGGATTTTTCTGCAGAGAAATGCACTGTAACCAATGCTACTTGTACCTGAGTAGCCTATTTCCATTCATTGACAATTCAGAGGGAAGTATTATGTTTTTACTCTACTACATTTATTCAAGAAAGTCACATTAGGATTTTACATAACACATATGATGATCTTATGAAATATGATGCTATGTTGATACCAACTACCAAACAGTAGTTCAAATTAGTTCAATCTCAACCAACTATAACATACTGTACATAATTGGTGCAGTATGTAAGTAATAATAGGTTCATCAAATAATATAATTTAACAGAGACAATGTATCACTATTAGGCCTCCTTTACATTGTGCTGATGACAAGTGTCATCTTCAATACAGGGCATTGTAAAAAAAAAGACTCAAAATAAGAATCCCTTAAATCAAAATCATTCAAATGACTTAAGTAAAATAGCCTATGTAGGCCTAAGTATTAGCATTAAAAATGTAGGCTACTTAATGCAGCCTATCAAAAGCATTCATATGCAAAATGGCCCATTCCAGAATAGTACAACATCAGAGAATATAAACAACAACAACATGGTTTATATTTCATTGTTGCTGTATGGATTTTCGCTTTGAAGTGAAGTTTCCAGTAGATATAACATTAAACTACATCTCTGTTGCATACAGACTTATACTTCGACTGTACTCTAAACTACAATTTTTGTCTCTCAAGAAAACAAATAAATAGTTTGTAGGGGCCTGAACAGGTGAAAGAATCCAGATTTTTACAAGAAAAACAATTATTTTTATCATATTGTGACCAGGGTTCAGAATTAGCACCAGCTATGCCAGTGTTTCTCAAAGTTGTTCAGACCAAAGACCACTTACCCATTAAAAATAAAACTCCAGACCACATACAGTAACTGCCAAAATATTCTCAAAAACAATAGACATCCTACTTTAACACTATATTACAAATTATAGCCTAATTGAATGACAGTTTTACAACAGTCACTCATTGCCTTAGTAAGGCATCTCAATGGGAAGAATGGTGCTGCTTATGCTGAGAATGCAGTTACCATAAACTTTATTTCTCTGGATTTTCTTCAAATGTCACGTGATCTTTTGTGATGTAAATGTGAGGCAGTGTTGCAAAAATGACAGCTTTATTGCTGAAATCCATGAGAAAACAGCCAATTTAAACGTTAAATTGGTTACATTTACATACAAGTTTTTTAATGTTTAAAATAACACATCTTGATCCTCAATGTTAGGTGTTGGAGTTGCTGCCGCACAGTTTGAGAAACCTTGTTTTGGATTTTAAATTAAAGACATGATACTTTACCAAATCTACTCAAGGACCACCAGGAGTCAGTCCGCGGACCACTCTGATCTAGGCCTACCAGCCAAATTCTGGTACAATACAATTTGTTATTTTTATTCATTAAAACAATGGTAATATATTAAGTGGCTGGTAAAATCAAAACATTCACTAGCCATTTGGCTGGTGGACAAAAAAGTACATTTTGAACCCTGATTGTGACCCCTGGGGCCATAGCATTCTGGTTGGGAACCACCTCCGGATAGACAGTATATGCGCAGTTATGAAGATGACAGAGTGTGAAGGAAGCCTCGCCCAGTCTAGTTTTTCTGTCCGATGGACAGTACAAACTCACACACCGTCCTATACATCCATGACACACACCCATCCACACACACACACTCACACTCACGCACTCACAGAACTCGACTGTAACACAAAAGGAAATTACTTTGCAGTGAGTATACAACCTGTTGTCTGTCAGTTTTTCAAATCTTGTGTCGTGTTGTTGTGATGTTTATTTTTTTGAAAAACGTTGTGATCTTAGCCTATTACAAGTTAACATGCATACTCTCTCTGCAGGACATGTTATTGTTATTATACGTGACTACTGTTTCCTGCGTCTTGTTTGGTGGTGAGTATAAATCATATAGCCTCATAGAAGAAATGCTATGCAGGTTTAACCCATTTGAAACTTAACTTTACAGCTCTGTCTGGGCTCTGTCTCTACAACTTGTTCAAAATATGCCAACTATGTGAACTATGTCAACTATCTATGTCCTGCAAGGCAAGGCAACTTTATTTGTATAGCACATTTTAGCAACAAGGCAATTCAAAGTGCTTTACATAAAACATTAAAGAGCAGTTGAAAACAGTTAAAAATATAAAAACAGATAACAGGCTAAAATACGAGAATAAAAGTTACAGTGCAGTTTAAGAAATAAACAATTATTTAAGGAAAGGCAGCTTAAAAAAGAAAGGTCTTCAGCCTTGATTTAAAAGGGCTGAGAGTTGCAGCGGACCTGCAGTTTTCTGGGACTTGTTCCAGATATGTGGTGAATATCTGAACGCTGCTTCTCCCTGTTTAGTTCTGACTCTGAGGATGTCCCAGTCCACCTGAGAGGTCTGGGTGGTTCATAATGTAGCAGCCGATCAGAAATGTATTTTGGCCCCAAACCGTTCAGTGCTTTATAAACCAACAAAAGGAGCCTATTTTGAAATCAATTCTTTGAAGGAGAGGAAGCCAGTGCAAAGACTTCAGAACTGGACTGATGTGATCCACTTTCTTGGTCTTTGTGAGAACTAAAGCAACAGCGTTCTTAATCAGCTGCAGCTGTCTGATTGGACAAGTTTCTCCAAATCCTGCTGGGACATAAGTCCTTTAACCCTTGATATATTCTTAAGGTGATAGTAGGTTGACTTTGTAATCTATTAGGCCTGGTAAACTTGATTCCTGTTATATTCAGGTTATATTCTGAGTCACTCACTAAATTGATCCAGGTTGTGCGAGTCACTTGAGTCACTTGAGTCAGTATTGGTCTATAGGCGACCCGAGGCTTTCATGTTTCGGACTGTCTGCTCGACCTAATTGCATTTTAACATACTATATTTACACCCCAAACTTACAGTAGGCCTAGCTAGGCTACGTGCAGAACATTGTATTGTGTTGTTTCAGAAGTGAAAGAATGGCTTTTGTTGTGGATTTGCTTTACCCTGAGTTCGAGGAGAGACCTGCTGTACATTCACCACTTCTAAACAGAGGCAGAACATAACCTAATCTTGGTGCTTATTCTCCACCGCACCGTGCAATGTGAAACTATCTCGGAGCTGTTTCACATTGCTCAATGAGATTCAATATAGGGCCCTCATTGATTATATTTTGGGCACAGGAACAAATGAAACATTCACACATATATAAAATAATTCACACATTTTCTTTCTGTTATATGTGATATCAAATGTTGAAGTTGCTTATAGTATGTTTTCCACATGTCCTCATGTTTTGTATCTGACCTATCCTCATGTTCTCTCCATCTATCTCTTCTTCACTGGTATCTTTCTCATTTCAGGATCATCCGCTGAGTTTTTTGAAAAACGTATGTGCTATGGCAGAACTTTGAGATTGCCATTTAGTTTTACCCCACCTCTTTTCAATGGACAGTTGTACTTCACTCCGAAGAAGGGTGGATCCAGGAAGCTAGTGATGGATAAGGACGAGGTGAGCAGCTTTTGGCACTATAATTTATACTATCACCAATATCGCTATGACATCCATGAATGGCAAGATCTTGAATATGACAAAAGTCAGAACAAACCAGGTTTTGAATGAACAGAATCTACCCTCTGTCCTAAATAAATGCATGTGTGTTATTCTCCAATTCAGGCAAAGGACCCACGCCTCCGAATTTCCATTGGCTCAGTTGAACTCACAGATTTGACGGAAAGAGATGAGGGAACGTTTTCTGTTTCAGTTGGTGATGCTATGCCATACGATGTTATCAAACTGGAAATTGTGGGTAAGAATATTACACTATACTGTATATTTAAAAGGGCTATTCTATTAGAAAACCTTTGTGGAAATATGGTATTTCTATTCGGTGTGTGCAATAACCTAACTCTGTTTTTTTCTTTATGTGCTTTTTCAGAGTGTGCTTACAAGATGTACCGGAATTATGGGAAATCATATTCCTATACTGTTCCTAGACAGACTGAATTTGTGGAGTTCACTCCCCTTCACCGTGAGGACCTGCCGAGGGTCCTGTGGAATCGCACCGACCCTCAGGCCAATAAGGGAAGCAGATGGCAGATGAAGGGTTCTATCTGGGAGATTAAGAGCGTCAATCAGGCAGACTCAGGCTACTACAACTTCAGAAAAAAAGACAACACTTTGCTGTCTAGGAAACGGCTCACAGTGAAAGGTGATGTTAGTAATGGATAGAAGCTGCATGTGAGCTTTTAGACTGCTGTGTATCTGATTAAATGTTTTGATACAATATACTCTTTATCACACACAGAGAACAATAGACACTATTATACAAATATGAATGAACGGCTCCTCATCCAAAATCCTACGTTTGTTGCCACATGGACTGTGACTTTTACACCGGCAGGGGAAGTGGAAAACAACACATTGATGGAAGCAGGCAATCTGGTCACAGACGATAGGAGGATTCAGATCATGCCTAAGGGCATAGAGATTAATCCTGTAAATATCACAGACTCTGGCACCTTTGAGTTCAGAGACCAGCAAGGCCACCTGGCCCAGATTGTGATAGTGGAGGTAGAAGATGGTGAGCAATAGCACACATTTTGAAAACATTTATGAACAAACTGTTGATTCAAATCAACATAGCCCCCCTCCCCTTCTTCTGCTCTTACAGAACCTCCTCCTTCCGTCCTTCATCCATATGTTTATATTGCGATCATTGGCGGGATTATCTTTGCGGTGGTTGTCTGCTGTTGCTGTGTGAAAAAGTGCTGTTGTAAAAACAGCTCTTCCAAAAGGCACGAGTCTGCTCCTGAGACTGCAGCAGCACCTGCTGTATATTACCATGTAAGTATTTCCTCAAATAAGCATTCAGACCAACTGTTTATATATGTTGTGATTTTTACTTCAATGTCCTCCTTCCAATTGCAAGATTTGATTCTACCTGCTGGCCCTGTGCCAGATAACTCTTATCAGCCAATGAATTCCCTTGTTTCTGGAGAACCTACAACTACCTCCCTTGAGCCATCGGTAGGTTTTATACAAAGCATTTCAAACTGTGAGGTGAGGTGTGCCTTCCCAGAGAAGGAGATACTTGAGGCAAAGATACTGTGTGAGGTAAAATGTCGGTGCATGCTAATGTTCTGAAATCAATGGAAGACAGTTATTGTAGTTTGACCCACTGATTTGGTCTAAGTCTGTCTTAAAACTATACTCACACGCCCATGTGTATTAAAACAAGCTTACTGTAATCATACTTCTTGTTCATAAGAGATCCATTCTTGATGTGCTTCAATGTAAGTGATGGGGGGGATATCCACAGTCCTCATTCTGTGCAAAAATCATCCCAAACTATCTATTCTATCTATCTATTCTTACAAGGCTGCAACAGTCTGAGTTAATCAAATCAAGTTGGTATCTTCCAAAGTTACTGCCTTGTTAGTACCAAATTACATCCTTATTGTTCCCTGAACAGTGCTTTCTTGCTGAGCTGTAGCATAGCGACATGAATACAAGGATGACGTTTTGTACGAATAAGACTAAGTTTGGAATAGTTGGAGATTTTATCCCCTGTCACTTACGTTGATATCACAATAAGGGAACTCTTAATGGCCAGGATGACCAGGACGGATCATTACAGCAAGAACAATGTGTTTCATAGTTCACATGGGCACCAGTCTATTGTTTTAAGATGGAAAAAAAATGTGAACCTATCTTTTAACACACAAACTAATGATAAACACATTATAAGTTCAGTGTGACTTACACCGAGAGCGCAGATGCGGGTGACCCAGAAACGTTGACCTAAGACCCATTAATACGGCAGCCAACAATTATTTGCTTAAAGACATAGTGGAGTTATGGCATCCTGAGCAGATAATTAAATTACACTTCCTCTGTGTGTTGCAATCCAAGCATCGCTGTTCTTTGTTTTGATAACTGGTCTGACAAGGCAAACATGTAAGTGCCTTGTGTGGCGACAGGCTCCGAAGGCCGCGACAAAGCGTCGGCATCTGATGGGGAACGGAATGTGAGTGCCGTGTGAAGTCAATCCCAGGCCACTTTTATTCTAAATATCTAGTATAGCCCTTTTTTGTTTTTAAGATAATTTTTTTTTGCCATTTTAGGCCTTTATTTCCAACAGGACAGCTTAGACTTGAAAGGGGAGAGAGAGGGGCAATGACATGCAGAAAGCATCGCAGGTCAGAGTTGAACCCGCGGCCGCTGCATCAAGGACTAAGCCTTTTTATATGGGCGTGCGCTCTAGAAGGTGAGCTACCCAGGCGCCCTAGTATAGCCCATTTTGAAGAGACAGGCGCTAAAATGGAGTGTTTTAGACTGAGGGTGAATACAGGTATATTCAGACAGACAGTATGAGAAAAGGAATGTGTTTTTTTTGTGGGGAAAGTATGAACATGAAAATGAGCATAATATAGAACAAAGAGCAAGAAATTCCTCATCTAATATTTATTTTGGATTATTTACGAATCTTTAACACTTACTGACACATATTCATTAACTCACACATCTGCATTGTTTTGTTCACTTCTCTCTCCAGGTTGAACCTCTAGGAGGGCAGGGAGGCTATCCAGCTCCTACACTGGGCTCTGATTGTCACTCCTCAGACCCTGTGCCAAAGTTTGAGCTCAAAAGACAGTCCATTCCCTCTGCACTCCCCCTCGTTTCAGACTCAACTTTCTGTGATGTTTACACCTCAGATAAGCTCAACTTTCTGTAAGGAGCACACCGTAAATTCAAGTGATGCAGAGTTGAATTTAGCATTGTGCATCGTGACTAGCGGAAATAGAGCCATTTCAGTGGTGTACAGAAAAAGGACCATGTATTCCTGTTTAATATGGAATATAAATGTGTTAAAATGCATAACTTACACTTTATGCTGCTGCCAAAGATATCAAAGAAAGGGGAGATGATTTTACAATGAGGACTGAAAGTGAGTCTGGGTAGCAGATACAAATTGAGGACTTCAAACTGACAATACTCATGGAGATCAAAACACAACAACAATTTAAACCAGCTTTACTTATATATTCTTTTTATAGGGTTGTTTTAAACCCTTGTCATGTTCCTTCAGCCTCATTTATAGCAATGTGTTTGTGTGGCTTTTATCATTACATTCTGGGAAATTTTATATGATATTATTTTTGTCTTTATGCTTTGTATAAATTTTAAGTCCTCCACAAGGAAATGTCATGTTTTGAAAAAAAAATAAAACTATTCAATTTCTGTGGGACTGGGATCGCACTCAGAAGTGTAAAGAATGTTGTAAAAGTCAGCAAATATAATATAATATATGTTCACTTTTGTATTTGAGTGTATATCTCTAGATGTGGAGCTTTTTTCCATAAGCCCTTCTTGAGAATCCCTTTGAGAAACTGCACCGATCATTAGGCCATGAAATCAATGTGAAATTGTAATATTATGCCGATGACAGCCGTGGCCTGAGGCATTATGTTTTCAGGGTGTCTGTCCGTCCAGGGGTGTCGGACTGGGGGGTGGAAATGGGACTGAGTACCCAGGGCCCTCATGTGAGGAGGGCCCAAAAGATGCTAAGAATGAATAGCTGTGGATGCACATAGAGAATGCCCAGACTTTTGTGCTACGGCCCTGTGTCTGTCCGTCCCATTGTTGCGAACGCAATATCTCAGGAACACCTTTAGAGGATTTTTTAACTTCATGTTGGTGGTGAAAGGCATTGAAAACCTTTTTTCACAATATTTTTTCTTTGCAATGGGGAGTGAACGTGAATTTACAGTTTACTTCTAAAGTTAGTACTTTTTTGTTGTTTTTCCAACAAAGATGTCTGTGTTTTTTCCGGTTATTTTGATCTTCTGATTATTAATCTGAATCGGCAAAGTAGGCTAACTAAATCAAATAAATGAGGAGTAAAAAAGTACAATATTTCCCTCTGATTTATAGTAAGGTTGAATTAGCTTATGAAGTAGCAGAAGTAGTGAACTACTTGATTACATGTATTTAATTACGTATCACCACTGCCTACAACTGTTTCCTGTGAGTTGCGTCCTAGTCTACTCCTCTTGGTGAGTAAACTGATGTCATATGAAAAAATGCCTTTAATGAATCATAACATAAGGATTTCCGCTCTTTACTTAATGCCTTTACGTGCGAGTCAGACATTCCAAATATTTTTACAATGCGGGTTTAAAACATCAACGGTAAACGCCCCCTTAAATAGCCTATCAATCTCTGCATCAAATTTTACTGACTCTCGAGCTCTCCAGGATAAAACATTTTTTGTTCAGTGAATAAAGACCCTTTAGTTGTTTCTTTAGTTCTTCCTATCGTCTTTTATTATTTTAGTCTGCATTTCATAGGCTATTTTTTCAGCTTTCTACTTGCTTGTGTTTTCTGTTGTGAAGCACTTTGTGACGTCTGCTCTTGAAAGGTGCTATATAAATAAACTTTTATTATGATTATGATTATTAGCCTATTATTTACATGCATGTCTACTTAGCGAGGTGACTTGCTGGTTGCGGACTTGCCACATAGTAAGCTATATAAGAGTCTACAGGATGGATGTATGAAGAGAACTTGAACTTGTGACAAAGTAGTATTTACATTGTGGTAATGCTACTTTTAGTTAAGTACAATATCTGATTAGTGAATACTAATAAGCACCTGTAGTCATATAAACGAATAGTTAGTACATATCATAATTTGCTGTTCTGTGACATGTGTCAGAGTTTATTATTAATTTAAATCACTTAGAAAAAAAAGCTAAAGAGATCTCTGGTGGTACTTCCATTAAGTTTCTGTTGGACTTTCTCTCACTAGGCCTCTCACATGACAGTTATCAAGAAAATGAGTATGGGAACTCAGAGAAGATTCAGCAGTAAACACTTCATCGAGTTCAGCCCCAAGAACAACTCATATGTGTCTTGTGGAAACGGGATAACCCTCCAGCTATAAACAGAAAGCTTATAATGTGGTATAATGTCTACAATCAGATTTATAATTTAACTCAGAAAGACAGTGGTTGCTACATAATGAGAGACAAAATGCACTGTTCACCCATACCCTTAAAGTAAAAGGTAAAGATCCTTCATAATTCTCGATTTATTTAATTTCCTATCCTGGCATTTCTTTTTGTAAAGACGCTGTATTATATTGACTGTAGGAGAGTATATTATTAGGCTATGTGGGTCAAGATAAATCTGGGTTTAACAAAATCATCACTCACGTTTCATTTTCTTTGGAAGTGGAGTAGTGTAGTATTGGAGTGTTTGATACTCAAAAGACTTTGGTTCTTGTGCATCCTGTCTTCCAGGAGCCACAAGGAACTATAAACGGAAACCTGCTGAACACCTCAGCTTCACTTTTAAACTGGAACCAAACTCCAGCAACATTTACTTCTTCCCAGGAAGCAACCATGAACCGGGAGAATTGAAGATTGAGATAGTTCATTGAGGCAAGCTGCAGGGGGGTTTGGATAAATTAGATTGTGTAGGGTTTGATCTGTTAAAGCCATGTGGGATTTCAAATAAGGTCCTCCAGGTGTCATGCAACGGACGATTCGCGGTCAGAGATCAGAATGACGACACGGTGTTAGAGGTGTCCTGGAAATGGAGACGGGTAAGTAATCTTTGTGTTTTATATTAAGTGAAATATGACTTTGTTATTTAAGTATCACCGTCATAAAACCTATTTGCTATTATGTACGTCCAGAAACTTGGCACAGATGTTCCTGTACACTGTGCTAGCCACTTGGTTATAGCGTTGTTATGTGCTGGACTGTCTCTGGGGCATCTTTACACAGCCTGCACCTGGGGTCCTGTCTGGTATGGTAGAGCCCGACCTCTACTGATCTTGTGCTCAGAGCTTGTTCTTGTGCTGCTTCTGCCTGTGATTCGTAGTGCCTCTGTGCTATCTTTCAGACCAGCCTTTTCCAGCCACTAGTTCCAGAGGGTACTCTTTCTCTTCGCCTTGGTAATCGACCAGGTATCCAGCTTACGATGATTATGATCATCTCTGTCTGTTCTTGGGCTTGGTACCCAACCTCGGCTGAGCTTGCGTCCTGGCTCCCCCTTGACGTAGCATCTTTGTTGTACCTCGTCAATCTCTAGTTGTGTGTTGGGTTTTGAAATATCCATTGGTCCCACATTCTCTTCAGGAATGTGCTCACGAATGCTCATACTAGAGGTAGGCATCAAGGGTCTTGCCGGAGGACCCACACTGGATTCAATGTCAGCCATGGCCTGCTAACATATATATATATATATATATATATATATATATATATATATATATATATATATATATATATATATACAGTGGGGCAAAAAAGTATTTAGTCAGCCACCAATTGTGCAAGTTCTCCCACTTAAAAAGATGGGAGGTACACTTCATAGGTACACTTCAACTATGAGAGACAGAATGAGAAAATCCCAGAACCACACGGGGGGACCTAGTGAATGACCGACTGTTATTGACCAAATACTTATTTTCCACCATAATTTGCAAATAAATTCATTAAAAATCCTACAATGTGATTTTCTGGATTTCTTTTTCTCATTTTGTCTCTCATAGTTGAAGTGTACCTATGATGAAAATTACAGGCCTCTCTCATCTTTTTAAGTGGGAGAACTTGCACAATTGGTTGGCTGACTAAATACTTTTTTACCCCACTGTATGTATATATATATATATATATATAAACATTATTGCTCTTTGCTCTTAATTACCCATTGGGTTTCTGTTTAATTCAAACGTCAGTATGACAATGAGCCTGTTGAACCAAGGCCAGACCAACTTAGTCAGCCCTCTGGGTCACCAGACCCCGCTCAGCCTTCTTATACTCCGACCGGCCCGCTGGTTAGTGTGTGTTGCATTACACGGAGAGAGAACTTCTTCTCTGTTGTTGCCTCAACACTACAGCTCTGTTTATGCTCTTTATTCTTCGTTCCACTAATAATATGTTATGTTTTGATTTACCCTGCAGACCAACAATTGTTCAACTGTGGATGGTCCGCCTGCTTATTCTGATGTATAAAGTACTTAATAAATCCAAGTGCAAGTGTATCTATTTATAAACCAAATTGGTATTTTTTAGTAGCTGTTATATTCTGTATATATTCTTTACTGTTTAATGTTACTAGATATAACAATGATAACCCGGATTATTGGCAGTTCTTTAAACCAATCACAATCCTCTTGGCCGCTGCTAAGAGCCAGACGCAGCATAATAGCCTTGGGAAGTAACTTGTTTTGGTGGAATATGTGTAGTTGGGAGGCGAGCTCTGGAATTAAAATGGCTAATTCCCAGCAAAAGAAAACGCTGCATAACATAATAAATGAGGTATGTCGAGTGTGTGATGAGAATTTGACTCAAAAAAGGATAAACATAATTTATTGTCGGTGCCCTAGAGTTGAAGCCTGCCTATACTTTAGCTCTGGAAGAGCTCACAGCAGCAAGTTTTTCCTCCTTGTCTTTATCTTGCCTGGCGTAAGCTGCAGCTACCCCACTTGACTGCAGGGTTTTCACCTGGTCCTCCATTATCGCAACTAAGGGGGACACAACCAAAACCATGGCATTTTCACGCCATATATCTGTGTTTAACGTTTCCCTCGCCAGCTCACTGCAGACGATAGGCCATGCTTGGAAAATAAAACTTTTTCCATAGCCGGTGGGCAAACATGCTAGCACGTCCCTATTGGATAGTAAATGCCGTAAACATATTCTTTGTAAATCTTTACAATCAATCACCGAAAGAACCAAGCAGGCCTGCCGTATTGCACAATCCAATTTCAATGTGTAGCTTGCTAGCTCGAAGCGTTTCCAAAATCGATCTGAGTTTATTACGGCATCACAAAATAAGCGATAAATAGCGGAAATCCGGCCCAAAAATAGGACATCCGGAGCAATTTCCGGCAGCACCGAAGCAATCCCATAAGTGGAATGTTGAGGATATAGACTACCCAAAACCCATCAGGTGTATCTCACTACGGATCTTATAGTAGCCCAAAATACACAACACCTGCCTTTGCTGTTGCATTGTTTCTTTGCGTGTTACCATATCCAGCCGTTCAATGGAATAATGTAAAACTATTGGCAGCAATGTATATTGTGTCAAGCTAGGCACCCTTGTCAAGGGTGTCACTCCATTGGCTTTGTAGTTTTGTATTTTCCTTTATGTAAAAGTAGAAGCATGTTGAAAAGGATTTTTTACTATAAAGTTATGTTATTCAATTTTTATGAGCACTTAAAGAACTTCTTGTCCATGTTGGCTGAAGATAAAAAGTTTCTTCAGTTTCTACTACAGTTGTTACTACATTTTACTAGTCATATTCAGTAACCCAGGTGGATTTACATTTCTGGAGAGGTGCATGCCAGGCTAAGGCGTAGGGGAATGGCGTAGGGTCTGTATCTACGCACATAACTATCACCTTGTGATACTCTGATACACACTGACATGTCTGTCTTTTTCTCTCCAGGTTGTAACTCCAGCAGAGTGCGCAGACGCTCCAACTATCCCTGTCTACTCTGACCCTGAGTCATGGTTTGAACTGAAGGGGATGACCTTTCCCCCTGCTCAGTTCAGACTCAACATACAGTGATGTTTATAACTCAGACAAACTCAACTTCCTCTGCGAGCCTTGATTTTGGAAGATACACTGAAATGTGTAAATGCAATTAGTGTCAAATTTAGGAATAGTTTCACCAGTGGCTTACTTCCCCTTTCCCTGCTGGTTGCCTGGCAACTGGTCCCATCCAAGAAATAGTCCAATGTCATTTTTACACCCTTTATGGATTAAACAAACAACATGTTAATTAGTGAGCTTTAGTTACCTCTGTGCATAGCCAAGCTAGCTGTTTCCACGTTCCCAGTGTTTATGCTAAGCTAACGTATTTTCCAAAATGTTTGAAGGAAAGAGCTAAGACCATATTTTGTAGCAGAGTTAGTCCCATTTATTTTAGGCTTTACAGAGCGTAGCATGATACTTTGTACCTAAGGCTCACAAGTTCCAACCATAGGTGAAAAGGAACTCTTTAAATGAAAACAATGTTCTCTAAATTAAAAATTCCTGCATCAAATACCTTATTTACAATAATTGCCTACCTCATTAGTCTTATTTACCTCATTAGTTTCTAATCATACTTATTGATTTATTGAGTTTATTTATGGATATAAACTTAGCACAAAAAGTAATGAAATTTGTGTTTGGTAGATTATTTCTCTGTGGTAACAATGCTTTTTGGCAATAAATCTTATACAGTTGGAAAGCCTGTTTAGTTCCCTTTCAAATGGTGCCCCATTTGTAAGGAACATGCATTTGTGGGATGAGCAGCAGCGCTGAGTATGTGGGTTGCGCCCATGAAAAATTTGCCAAATCTTCTCTGCCAATGCCAAACAGCTTATTCTGCCATTGACTCGTTTGGTGTTTGGTGGATTGGATGATTGAAGTTTGAAGAAACAAGACATATTGGCAATTTAACAATTTATTCATTTCACAAACAGGAGCCTCAGAAGCATGTGGAAGCACCATACACAGCCACAACAGCCTGGCACCTCCTCCTCATGCTGGTCACCAGCCTGATCACACATTGCTGTGGGATGGCATCCCATTCTTCAACCAGCATTTGTCGCAAGTCAGCCAACATGGTTGTGTTGGTTGGTCACTCTGGCACAAACAACACGCCGAAACTGATCCCACAAGTGTTCAATGGGGTTGAGGTCAGGACTGCTGGCAGGCCATTCCACCCTCTCCACTCCCACATTCTGGAGGTAGTCTCTGATAAACCCGGGGAGATGCCGCTCCACACCATCACACTGCCTCCACCAAAAGGTGTTACTCTATTGGTGCAGCAATCAGCATAGCGTTTTCCGCATCTTCTCCACACTTTGACCCTATGATCCAACTGCCGTAGGCAGAATCATCCAATCCACCAAACACCAAATGAGTCAATGGCAGAATAAGCTGTTTGGCATTGGCAGAGAAGATTTGGCAAATTTTTCATGGGCGCAACCCACATACTCAGCGCTGCTGCTCATACCACAAATGCATGTTCCTTACAAATGGGGCACCATTTGAAAGGGAACTAAACAGGCTTTCCAACTGTATAAGATTTATTGCCAAAAAGCATTGTTACCACAGAGAAATAATCTATCAAACACAAATTTCCTTACTTTTTGTGCTAAGTTTAGAAGGTAAAAAAGAACATAGTCCCTGATACCATAGAAAAAACAGGAAGACAAACACATAACATACACAGAAATCCTAAAAACAATTGGCAACAATAATCAAGAACATCCTACAAATTATTATTTTTTTTAAACGTGTCCACAGTTAATAAACTGTAACAAAAACACAAACATACCCAGAACACCCAGGACCTCGACCCCAGATATTAGGTGATTCTAACAGGGTCCCTTTAACATCGCAGACCTGGTTTCTCCCTGTAAGGGACCAGCCATATACCCTAGTCCCATACACCGCAGTTCGCAGTACAGTATGGAGTGGTCTACTGTGTCAACGCGTTTTGTAAGTCAAGCATGAAGATGCCGGTGAAATTACCATTTTCACTTTCTCGTTTGATGTAATCACAAAGGTAAGTGAGGCAGGTGTCTGTGTAGTGGGCTGCTCTAAAGCCAGACTGAAGCTCATACAGTTCGTGCAGAACTAAATATTCTTCAATCTTATCATACACGACCCTCTCCAATGACTTTATATCTTCTGTCACTTTTGGTCTCCAACGTCTGACTTGCTGTTCTTCCTCCTTGCTGTTCTTCTTAAACAGGGGAAGAGCTCTGGTCACTCCACTAAGTGAATAGCTGCTTCATTCCTGCAGTTCTGTTACTGTTATTGTTGAGCAGGTTGACTGTAAACATGTTCAGGAAAGACACAAACATGAAGTAACCTTATCTCTGCAAAGCTCTCTGTATTTAAAGATGGTAAACAAGACTTCATTGTACTTGAGTTACTTGCACATTTGCTTGGCATTCTGTATGGAATTCAGCATGCCGCTCTAGTGCATTTAGAAAGTTCTTATATTCAATGCTTGAGTTGCATTATATAGTTGAAAGTAGATTCTGAATTAGAATTAACTTCAAATGAGTTATAGATATTTCCTCATATTGATATTTCATTTGCTCAGGTGAGGCACATATCTAAATGTTTGGAATTTTACCATATAAAAACCAATACATTTGTGACTTTTACACACAGTCACTCACATGTACACTAAACAGAACTCTAGAGCTTTTAATAATTATCTATTAAATAGTTGCAATTAGTAATGTTGCAATAGTTGGTTATTATTATTTTAATTGTGTATTTTTGAACCTGTTGTAATGCTAGTCACAGTTTATAATTGTTTAAATGTGTATATATGAGTAAATGGTTTTGATTAAGCACTAACATGAAGATTTGTAAAAGATATATGTATGTCTAAACAAGTGTGCATCATTGTGTATTTAGGCTTTGTGTCGGGTGCATTAAATTTAATAACAGCCTACTATATGGTTTGCATTTTTTTCCACTGTATTGATGTCTTCACATACAGCTTAATTTATTGTAGTTCTGTGACACTAGCACCACCCACCCAACATGTCTCCACAGAGCCAAAAGTTCATCCAGGCATATTCATTCCTTCCCACTACACCAACTGGGTCACAGAAGAAACTCAACTGAGCAGAAGTTAGAATACGACAGAGCCTTTTGTGTGCCATAAAAAAAACTACAGAGCCATAAATCTGTTTGTTGTACGAGACAATAGCCAATTCTTCTATAGACACATTTCAGATCCTGAAAAAGTTTGCCACATCCTTGTGCTTTACGTAGGGCTGCAACATGCATTTAAGCTATCTTTATGAATAGAAACAAATTATAAACTAAAACCTGTAACCCTAATTGTGAGAAAAGAAAACTAGAATAAGCAATGTAATAAAAGGCATTAAGTGTATGTTTTGTATTTTTTCACTTAATTTTGAGCTTAAGACCTGTGAATTTGACTTACGAGTCAGAGCAGCGTCATCATTTTTTATGTAAACTTATCAGGAGTTAAATATAGTATGTTTTACTGTTTCTTTTGGAAGTTAAGATGAAGATAGAAAATGTGTTTTTCCCAAACAGAACCAGGTGAAATCGAGAAATTGTTGGTTTGTTTTTTTAGCCACTTGGGGGCAGTGGAAACAAGTTCTGAACATAACACTTGACACATTATTATCACCTTTTAAAGGGTAACTAGTGTTTTTTTCAACCTGCCTTCACAAAAGTGCTCGTGTTGCCAGTGACAGGCTCAGATTAATATTCCAAGTGTCTGACAACATAATGGAAAGGATTTCTAAGGAGGTCGACCTTTCTGTGAAAGAGTAAGATCCTTTTTTTAAACATAAAAACATCAGCGAAATTATGTTAGCTAAACCCACCAGACTCCATGTAAATAAACAGTCATTTTAGCATCGTAAAATTCTCTTCATTCAAAGTCAACAGAAACAAAATAAAACTATGAAAAGCCGTTTTGGGTTGTCATTCCACTTTTCCAACCACCACAACTCTAGTTTTGGGTGAAATAAACACATAGCTTACCGATTTACATGTGAAAATATGTTGGCTCTATACACGATTAAAGTATTGCTTTTTTAAATGGAGTCTGGTGGTTTTAGCTTTAGCGACTTCAGAGCTGTTTGTGATTAAACAGAAAGGTCTCAAATATGTTTTAAATATCTATCTCTGAAGGGATCCTTTCCATAATGTTGTCAGACACTTAGAAAATTAATCTGAGCCTGTCAGTGGCAAAGCGAGCACTTTTGTGAAGGTAAATACAAGCTGGACAGTTGCCCTATTAACTTACATTGTAGCTTGTTTCGCCGCTGCTGACTGCAGCGATCTCGCTTAATACTGGACCAATGTCAAAGATTGTTGTTCCCATCAGTCACTTAGACACAAAAACATACGAAAATAGGGTCCAGGTTGAAAAAAACGGTAGTTACCCTTTAAGTTGTTATAGCGAACTTAATAGCAAACAGTTGCTAATTTACACATCCAACCGAGCTGGAGCAACATTAGCATTTATTTGGAGTAATGTATCTGGTTACTTGGGGAGTGTATGTCCAATATTTGCTCTCTTTTAGCTTTGTTTGGATATCCACCAACTCCTAAGGGAAATATCTGGTTCTTTAGAGGTATTTCACTGAAAACAGCTGTGTGCTGCAGCAGCGAGAATAAACCAAGTTCCTTTTTACCAACCTACATCAAGTTGGAGGCTGGAACACCAAAATAATCAACTGAAAGACACTTTAAAGCTTTGTATAGCTCAGACTAACAGAGTCAGGTGATCCTTTTTCTGTGATTTTATCAGTATTGTAACATGTAAAATATTAATCTTCGTAAACATCTTATCTTCTGTGTGGTCCTCTCATACTGGTATTTTATTTTTACAATAAGATTATCATCAAATAATTTTGTAAATGCATTTAGGTCTACAATCAGGTTATCATCACTCTCCATCTTTGGCTTTGTGATGATGCAGGGAGCTGGTAACACAGCGAGTTAGTTTCAATGTGGATTCATATCTGGCCCACTTGGCATTCCACCACAGCAGTGGTGTAAAAGGGAAGTGAGTTTTACTGCTTCAGGGTGATCGAGCAGGAATGACAATTCTGGCACTGAGGTCAGGTTGTTCTACTCGGCTGGAGTGGCAGTGGTAGTAAAGACCGGTGGTGTGAACCCGGAGGATTAAAAAAGCTTCCAGCTGACTGAGCAGCAGGGAACCAACCAGTAACAGGAGACTGTAAACAGGCTACAGGTCAGTCTGGGTTGAAGACACTAAGGTGGTTGTGGAAAGTCAAAACTGAGACATCAAAAATGAGATTGGCTGATTGATGCTGGATTATTTCAGTTTCTTGATAAATAATCTAAAAGGGAAGGATCTAAAATACCTTCCACCCACAGGTCCGTTGATCGGTCAACCACTTAGGTAAAGACGGAATTATCTCAACAACTATTGGATGGATTGCCATGACATTTGGTACAAATAAGTGGTGCCCAGAAAATGAATCCTAATGACTTTTTCCCCCTGATATTTTATCTAAGGCCACCACCGTGTAAAAATGTGTCCAATGCTTTTGTTTATGACCAAATACCTGCAAAACTAGCAACATTCCCATCAGCCTCAGCTGTACTTTGTATTTAGTGCTAACACACTAAATGTAAACTGGATAAACATTACCTGTTGCCTTGATTTTTATTTATATGCAACTGTGGAGCAGACAATATAGAAAGAGGACAATTTACGATCTGACTTGTGGAATTATCTGATCCTCTGTGCACACTGGCCTTTTACTGCCTTTATGATTACAGTTATTTATTATAGTACAGAATATTCCATGTGGTTTAATTATTTTTGGCTTTTTCTCAAACAAAGAGCATTTCTGATTAAAAATCCCAGAGATTACTTTATTTCCCATAATAGTTTGACACACATGCGAACCATCAATGTTACCGTTTTCTTAACCAACATTACCATCACCTTTGTCCATCTTAACTCCTTTTCCTGCACCCTCTCCGGTCACTATTCCCTTCCTCTTCTCTACTACCTTCACCCGGCCCTCCAAGCAGCTCAGTCGGTGCTCCACCGCACAAGTCTTTTCAGAGGAACAAGTGAGCAGAGTCAGCAGGACGCATCCCAGCACCAGGCCGCCCAGTCGAACCGCCGTGATGTCTGCAGTGGCATGCTTGTCAGTCACAATCAGTCCGAAAAGCCAGAGCGCCAAGACGGTTTTCACCACCCAGAACACCTGCCTCACCACGCCAATCAGCAGACGGAGAATGATTGTCAGCACCCAGTAGCCAATCAGGGCCACCAGACCCCACTGGGCAATGGCGGCCACACCCTCTGGAGTGAAGCGGGGCAACGTCAGTGCAACTGTGGAGGGAGGAAATCCAGTTTAGGCATATTTTCATCAGGAGTCTTTTACTCAGGATGAAACAGGAGTAAACAGTCACACATAAAAAAGGAGTGGCAGACACATTGCCTGAGGGAAAGGCAAGTCTGCATATTTTCACTTAAAACTTTCATTTCCGCAGGACCGCTCTTACTCCTGCAGACAATTTGCAGCAAGCTACAAATACAGGGAGGAAAAAGTAGAGAGTACAGTGTGTGTACACACACACACACACACACACACACACACACACACACACACACACACACACACACACACACACACACACACACACACACACACACACACACACACACACACACACACACACACACACACACACAACCCACCATCGAATCCTGTGACTCTGAGGATCTCGGTGACATAAACAGCGATGACGTTAAGGCCGCTTGCAGCTCCTTCAGCGAGGAACCGGATCACCATCTCAAAAAACTGTGGTGGTGTGGAGGGAGGGTGGAGACATGTCTTACTTTGTTATTATTCAAGAAAGGCAGCATTCTGATCATATTAATAATCATGCAGAGAGAGATCGTTTTACAGAAACACAGCCTACCTAGATGTATTCTCAGGGCTCCAATGCACAGGCAGATACAGTTTATTTAATTGTTCTGGTATATGTACCAGCAAGACTGATATTCACAACAGCTGATATTCAGTATAATATATAGTATTATACAAACTTGAGGATTACATTAATAGTAGGGCTGTGCAATTAATCAAATTTGGATCACAATTTCGATTCCCAACGATCACAAAAACAATGTAATCGCAAAAAGGAATTATTTTGCACATTACGTTTTGCAAGTGAACTCTTATTTTGGCTTTTGGTGTGAATGGGAAAAAAGTCCAACAGGAAAAGTATTGAGGGAAATTTCACAGTTCAAGGTGTTTTCACTGTTGATTTGTTTAACTGTTTCGGTGTTATAGTGCAATAAATGCAACATATTTCCAAAAGTCAATGAGTAATCGTGTTAAATAATCGTGATTTTAATATTGACCAAAATAATTGTGATTGTAGTTTCCTAATTAACTGAGAACTCTTATAGCCTGTAAGTGCTGCTGAGCTGCACCTTAAGTTAGAAGAAGTGTTGTATTGTTGACTTGGACAAACAGCTGTGCATGTGAGTGACAGTTGGAAGGTGACCCGCTCTATTCCTGTACAGTTCTGCTCACCACCCCCCAAAAACACACACGGTCAAGGGTAGCCCAGTAAGTTGGACAAGTATCTTATCTGCACCTGTTGCGCTACACACTGGCCCATACATGAGGACTGTTCAGTATGTCAGAGCCAGAGTCAAACATCTGTCACTCTATGTCTGTTTGTTTGACAACACACCTAATCATTTACTGCCCTGTTTGATATTATAAGCTCAATTTCCTTACCAAGGACATACTTGAATGTTTTAGTGAGGACTAATCAAAGCCCACGATTAATGCTAAAGGCAGGCTGCTGTAGCCAGAGACGTTTCAGAAGGCGTGATGCAGCCCATACAGGGATATAAAACGGCATATATAATTTTCCGCTCTTTTATTTTGAACAAAAAAGCTGAAAATGCAAAATTTAAGTGTCTTTCTGTGGGCTTTCAAACATACAATGCTATACTTCTTCCACTTGATGCAATCTCATATTAATGCTCCAAAGAGGATTAACTTTTGAAGACCGTGCAGAGCATGAACAAAGACTTACTTACAGGTGGATTAAAAAAACAAACTGAAGGCAAAAGTTATACAAAAGATCTGTACACTGTACTGGCAGCTCCCAATACATTTAACAGGGCAATGTTATTAGGCAATCTCTGAAACAGATCTTTATGTTGCTCTGTTACATAATTGGGAGCTGTCGGTCTGGAGTGCAGATCTTTTGTCTAACTTTGGCCTTGAGGATTCAATTTATCACTAAATTAGATTATTTATTCCATTTAAACTGGGTTTTCTCGCTGTAAAACAGAATCATATGAAACCAAATTCACATGGAATAAGGTTCTATTTCAGTTCAGGGACTTCAAAATCTTTATCTCATCCAAGGATAATGTACACACCCTGTATTTTGTATTCAGAGCTACCAAATGAGTAATGTTGAAGCCTATATATCAGCCTACTTATCAGCTTGCCAGCACTTACCACTACACTCTCACAAGAAGGACTATATTGTGGCCTCTCATGCAAGCACCACTGTACAGAAACGCACATAAAGCCACAGTTTCACTACAGTCATGCTCCTACTTTCTGCACTAACTATAGGGTGACATGAGCCAAAACAGAGCCACATGAGGGGACTCTGTTTAAGGGATCCTGTCAGGGCAGGCTAGACGGAGACACCCAGGAGGTTTCTTACCATGGCCACTGAATAGATGTTCTCCTGCCCAAGCAATGACTCAAGAAACAACACTGCACTCTGGGGAAAAGGGAGCCACAGCCAGGTGGAAGCATGGGAGGCAGAAAAGTGTGTGGGTATGGGTGAGGGGGGGATGCATGGATATAAGAAGACGTGAAAAGAGGGCAGAGAAGATCAGGGGAGAGATTAACAAGTTGAGGGGAATGGGGAGAGGAATTTGTGTGAAGAGTGAGGAAATGGATGGAGAGAGATGGCAGGGTTGGAGTTGAAAATTCGTGATTCCAGTTATTGATCAAGAAGAGAAAACAGTGAAGTTAGACCAAACACCCAGGAAAATAGGATATTAAAAATGAAGATAGAGATGACTTCCTGCTGGAAAGAAACAGTAGTGCTATGAACCAGTGGTGCACCTCCGCTCTGTAGCCTACCTCAGCAGCTGACCGGATCACACCGCTCCCCACCACTGACTC
This sequence comes from Sander vitreus, assembly GCF_031162955.1. Classification (NCBI taxonomy): domain Eukaryota; kingdom Metazoa; phylum Chordata; class Actinopteri; order Perciformes; family Percidae; genus Sander; species Sander vitreus. Next base: position 18,694,728 of record NC_135864.1, read on the forward strand.
CGCGTACCGCTGGATCTCCTGGCAGGTTCCGATGATGAGAGTACGGAGAGTGACCGCCGGTGGGCTCTCCCCGGTCGGTTTGGCCTGCTCAGCTTCAGCCCAGCCCACCGAAAACGCCAGCACTAACACATAGGTGGTAAGGAAAACCCGAGCCATGGCAGATCCGCCGCGCCCAGAGCCAGACGCACAAAAAGTCATTGTAACGGATTTAAAAACAATAGAGGAAAAAATGTGCTAAAAATTCTGCAGCCCAGATCAGGTTGAGCAGCTCGTGTTCAATGACTGTAACTCAAAGACTTAAAAATGGCTTCTGTTGAGAGCAGTCATCGGGTTACGAGCGAGTTTTTTTTTTTTTTAAAAACACGAACGGTGCAGTTCACAATAGGCAGAAAAATGTTAAAAACCGCGCCAGCTTCTAAATGACCACACCAACTGAATTAAGTGTCCAATTTATGAATTAGATCAAATGTTTTTGTTAAAAAAAAAAAAAAAAACACACCGTAACGACTCAAAATGATCTGAAAATGTAATTTTAGACTTTGGCAGCGATGCAAATATCCAATTTAGGAGCGCTCAGCTCCGTCAAGGACACTCCAGGATTAAGAGTGGCTATATTTGGTTAGAAACAGTTAAAGGCTTAAGATCCAGCAGCGATCGAGATATTTGATCGTCAGATGGAACATAAAGTAATTAAAAAAAGATATAGTGCAGAAATGCCTTCTAAAGTTTTATTTATCGTAGTTTTGCGCGTAAAAGAAAACGGTAGAAACGTGTTGAGCTGACCACGAGTCTTAAAAGCTTCTTATTTCGGCGATGAGCTCTACACCAGTCAAGTTTGGTGCTCCTTTGTTTCTGAGCTTGCATCAATTACTCTGCCGAGATGGATTACGTTGCACAACCTTTAAAAAAAAAACAAAAAAACACACACACACTCCCTTGTCGCTGTCCCCGCATGACGCTCCCTTCCTTCCAGCGTATCTGACGACAGCTCCCAGTGTGCAAACACGTCTGAATTCTCAGGGAGAAAGAGGAAGAGGAGGGGTAGAGGAAGGCGCTGCACACGGATAAACAGAGATTTGCACACTGGGATTTGTGGTTTAATACTACAGGTCAAATATTAAGATTATTCACAGAATTTGAAAAATTGATCAAATAGATTTGGAAAAAATAGTGAACTGGAAGTAGAACTCGGACAGTTGAGATGTCATTTTAATAACTAACAGAACAGCAATTACACAGCATCGAGTCAGATTTGAGAGATTCCAGGACAGCAAGAATAAAAAAAAAGATAAGAAAAAAAAACACAATGACAGACAGAGACACACACACACACACACACACACACACAATTATATAAACAGCCACTACACTTTGTTTTCTCACTGTACTAATTTTTTTTCTTTGTATATTAGTTTGTGTAATTGCCTGTTCTCAAATGCGCGCGCGCACACACACACACACACACACACACACACACACACACACACACCTCGACATTCTCCCTGGACCAGTATCTGAACATACAGTAAAGTAGTGGATAGAAGCTGAATTAAGTCATCGTAAAAAAAAAAAAAAAAAAACTAAACAAAAATGAAAGCGTTCTGTTCAGAGCATCACTGCGGCCCTTTCAAAACTGGAATAATCTGGAGATAATCACACTGATGGTATCCTGTATACACGTACAGGAGCAGGGCAGGTACATGTTCAGAGGAGATCTGTGAGTGCAGTGTTCTTGCTCCCAGCACCATTTGTACTACTGCTTTTCTTTTGACCCTTTTCCTCGCAAGATTCTGTGGTAAAAACGCAGCTTTAGCCGATGTATATGCGATGGAAGTCGTTTGCTCCGAAGGCGGCGTTGCACTTGGGGCACTTCCTCTGGCGTGTGTCGTAGCGTGTCTTGACGCACTCGAAGCAGAAGACATGGAAGCACTTTGTGAGTACTGCATCCTTCACCCGAGAATTGCAGCACGGACACGTTAAGCGTGCCTGGGGGGGAGAGAGAGACAGAGGGAGGAAGAGAGGGGGAGGGAATGGTTTAAACAATAAACTAAGAAGTCATTTTTGTCCTGAGCTGAGTTTGTATTGAGTGGACACAAATATCTTCAAGCTCAACTGCATCACATGTTATGAAGGCTTATTATTACTGCGATGTGGCCACGACTGATTCTCAAGACCATGGAGAGTAACAGAGTTGACCCACAAATCTTGTAGTATAGCAGGTCACATTAGAGCATTTGGACCCCTCATGCTTACATCAAACCACTTACAAGTTTATAACCAAATCTGAAAAATTCTGAGCATGATCCATTTGGCTTTCTGTTTGAGCTATAGAGATCTAAATGGACATTGACCAGCCAAACTACTTGCAAAAGTCGGTTGTTCAATGTGCGGTGTTGAGTCTTTGCACAGTTGGTCTGAATTTTAAGTGTCCTTGTGTGTTCCTGTCAAAATAGTGTGATCACACTGACAGTTGGTCTCATTTGGGGGAAACTGGAGTGATAAAGATTACTCTGGCTCATTCAGTTAAACTGCTTACTTACAAGAGAAGCAGAGCCTCTAGAGTGCCACTTATCGATTTTCTTGCAGAGTTAAATACTGATACCACTCTAATTATGGTAAATATGAAGTCACAGGCAGCAACTGGTTACTTAGCTTAGCACAAAGGCCATAAACTGCTAGCCTTTCCCTGTCCAAATGTAACATAATCTGTGCAAAGACCAAAGTATAAAAACCCCATTTTACTGGGGGTTATGGACGGGACTATTTCTTGATTTGGGACCAGTAATTACCTTAAGTCTCAACTTCTTCTGATCTAACTCCCAGCAGGAAAGCGAATGAGTATGTGAGAATATGAGGGACACCTGACTTGGAAATAAATTGCTCTCGTCTCCAAAATGAAATGTACCAAAAGGAGTAAACGACCCCTGACCAGCGTCCATGATGCTTCAGTGACTGATTCTGCTGAACCGGCAGGTTTTCATATTTTTTTTGTATCACAGAAACTTACCTTATAGTCATTGATTTCTTCATTTAGGATATCATCTCCATTGCTGATTTTCTCAGCCGGTTTCTTGGCCTTCTCGATCTTTCCCCTTAGTTTGGAGATGTCCTCCTGAAACACAGTCAGAGTTAACAGCTGTTAAGTAAAATGAGTCTGTTTTGACAACAGACGTTATAAATGCAATACTGGAGAGTTAAGATGTTGGAGCTTCCCACCATCATGTGAATGCACAACATGAATCTGACATGGGTAAGCCTCACAGTGAAAATGTTTGGCATGTGGAACATTTTCACAATTTCAGTAGAGGACAACAAAATGGAAACGGGCAATAACTATTTAGCCTACATACAGCAAGGACACAAAGGGTTTCAATGCACAAATCTAATTTGTCCTTTCAAAACACTGAGTATTTTCTGTGTTAACTACAATTTGCATTTAAGATAATTATTTTGTCAATCTCATATCACATGTATCAAGGCTATGGAAAAAAGAACAGTTTTAAAACATTTAATAGAATAAAAAAGCCTTTATTGTCACTGTATTAATACAACAAAATTAGGAGCGCTACTCCTGATCAGTGCAAAGTGCTACATGTCTCGCCTTTTAAGTCCATGCACTATTTGACATTTGGCTTGAGTTTATGTGTGTGTACATGCTTGTTTGTGTGCATGTTGTTACCTGTGCTCGTCGTGCGTTAAAGGACTCCTTCTCCCTGGAGATGCTGTTCTCTATGACTTCCTCTCTGACCAGGTTCAGCCTCTGCTGAACCTGCTCCAGCTGAGTTCGCAAGTCCTCCGACTGCAACGCAGACTCCTGAGCCTGGAGGATGACAGGGAGATGTTGTAATTTTGCCTCAATGGGAATGTGATTTCTTCTCACACAACGATCCTTTATGTATAGTATCTGAATGTGCATATCTAAATGCCATTTCAGTTTTATTTCCTTGCTAGCAGCTCATAGTCTGGCTATCACCAGACCAAGCTCAATCTTTTAAGATCAAACATTAGTCTGGGGAGTCTGCTCTGCATTTTCTACTGCACAAGAGGCGTGATCAACGGGCATAGTTCAAATGACTCTGTACGCATTTGGATAGTCCTTCAACCAATCAGACCAACGATCCGGGTGACGTAGCAGCGATCACCCAGGTGATTGGTCCCTGCAGATTTGTAACGGAAGCAGGATAGAAAGATACAGGTTTCCAGCCTGAGCTGCAGGGTGAAATCAAATTGCCGGCAGATCGGGCTGGGTTTACCCAGTCTAAGCAGCTCAGCCTCTTTGGGATCATTTACCCTGCAGCTGTGGCTCTTCATTACTGAATGATGTGTTACCTTGCGTTTGTTCATGTCCAAAGCTTGTGTACGAAGTGCCAACTCTCTCTCAGCAGTGCTGATGGTGCCCTGTAGTAGGCGCTCCTTTTCCTCAAGCTTCCTCACCACCTGTAGCTGGGCATCCACCTGAAAAACATTTTTAAAGTGAAGGAAGGTTAAAAAAAACAACAATTTTATTAAAAAAATAACGATCAGAACTAGAAGACAGATGTGAAATGTTGGGGAAAAAGACATCAAACAAGAAATTGGGCATACAAGTAGAAGCCGACACAAAAAGGTAGTAGTGAGCACAGCTTGTACAGTATGTGCAACACATGTACATTTTTTTCCTACTTTATGTATTTATTGACAAGCTGTTTTATTGAAGAACAAAAATGGTTGGGCTTTTTTGGTGTTGAATGTAATCTGTAGTGCATTCAAAGAAAGTAAGAAGTGACTCCAGGTGGTTCCCACTGCATTTTAACTGTGTCTATGTCACAGCACCTGCGTGTACAAACCCATATTCTTGCAGATTGCACCATATGGTGGCTCACCTGAGTTTTTAAAGTGAGCAGTTGGTCGGCGAGCTCCTCCTTTTCCTCTTTTAGCAGCTTGTGGATCTGGTTGGACTTGATCCGCTCGCTCATCAGCTTGAAGTTGGCATCATCTTTTTCCCTGAGCTGCTGCATCAGGCGGATGTTCTGTTCCTGCATGTCCTCGAATGCCTGGCCCGTCACGTCCATCTCGCTCAGCAGCGCGTCCTCCTCCTGCAGAGCCAGCGGCGAGGCGACAGTGTTAGAGAGGGAAAGCAGGTTTCGTTTGTGCATAAAAACACAATGACCAGCTCACGCACCTGTTTGGCTATAGAGAGCTTCTTGTTGAGGATATCGATCTGCTCCTCCACAGAGCGGATCTTCCTCAGAGCCTCTTCGTCGGCCATTTTCTTGCCCTCCCTCCTCTCCCTCTCCTCCAGCTCCCTCAGCCTCTGCCGCAGCTCTTCTCCCTGGAATCGGCAAAGTTATTATGGGACTGCCACAATACAACACCTTTAATAATTACTTTGGAGCAAAACTATCCATAAATCACGTAAGAAATTGCAATGAATGGAATCGGGTCCGTAGCTTGAGTCTTCCACATATCAAAATCACCTCGGACTTGGACTTCTTCTCTGCAGCCATGAGCTGGACTTTGTCCCTCTGCTCCTTCGGTGCTGAGCGGTACATGTCCAGCAGCAGCTTCATCTCCCTCTGGGACTCCTGGGCTTTCCTGCACAGTCAAGGTAAGAGTCTTTAAACAAAACTATTACCATCATCCAGGGGAAGAAACCAATACTACTTCGGCACATCGTTTTTTTTCAAAAAGATCTTAAAATGAAAACGAGGGAGGAAATCATCGTCTTTTTCACCCATTTCTCAGCGGTAACATTTATTGTTTACCTGCCACGTATAATTGAGAAAAAAGTCTATTATTCCATGTGAGCCCCTGCTGCTGATTCACAGAATCATATGACTGGTGATTACATTCCCATGTCTTGTGGGGTTAGACGAACGATACGCATTTTTATTGGACGCTACAGCGTGATGCTGACACACAGAAACAAAAGCTTTACGAACACAAAACAACACACATTGGGGAAAAAACACAAGGGGTTGAAAATGAACACTGTTCCAACCATCCTCTTGTGAAACTGTGGTGCATGAAGTACATTATGATTTCTTTAAAAGCACATCAACATGGCACGCATTTTGCAAATATATTTTGTGTAAATCAAGTCTACCAAAATCAACTCAAAATTCAGGTCAAGTGGCAAAAATACGAGACAGAAAACGTCCTCACCTTATCACTAGCTAGGTGTGGGTGAGAGCGACATAACATCCATGATATCTTACAGTATATGTGACAATTTTTTTCAGCTTCTCTAATTTCCTTTCAACGTGCGTTATGTATGTGTTTTTGACTATCGATGCTCCAGCATGATTGAATGCTTGCCGATACATGGACAACAGTATCAGTAACGACTAGGCCGCACAGTTTTTCCTCATTTATTTGGTAGTTAAAAAAAATAAATAAGCCCCATCTAAAGTAAAAACCAACTCCCACACGTGCGACTTACTTGAGTTCCGCTCGGACGATCTTCAGCTGCTCCATCTCTTTCCTCTTTGACCCTCCGACCATAGACAGGCGCTCCCCGGCTGACTCCTCTGGTTGGTTGCTGCTCCCCGGCTTCTCCTTCTCTTCCTTTATCGCGCTGCCGCTCCCACCTCCCCGGGTCGGCCTCTCTCTCTCCCTTTCCTTCTCTTTCTCCCGCTCTCGGTCTTTCTCCTCTTTCTTTATAATGTCTTTTTCTTTCTTGTCCTCCTTATCTTTCTTCTCGTCTTTCTCCTCCTCTTTAACGGTGGCCTCAGGTTCTACTCCAGGCTCCGTTTTCACCGAGGCTCCTATAGAAAGATAATGAAACAACGTAAAGAAAAAAACGGTCAAACAGGACAGTCCTTACATGCCAATTATGCAAAAAAAAAAGAGAAGAGAAAAAGAGAAGCTATTTCATTTATTTACATTCAGTCGGTCAACTAGGTGTTAGTTACCAGTGCTGCTGGGTGTGGAGGAGCCGTTGTCAGGCTCTGTCTTGACCACAGGTTCCCCAGAGATGGCTGGGGTCGATGGAGAGGTTATCTCATCCTTCACGTCTATCTCTGTGCTCGACTGGGATTGGAGGATGGCGTTGCCCTTTGAAGCGCGGACCTCAAGAGGCAACAGATTAATGGGTTTTAGTCTAAAGTGCTGTTGTGCTTTACTTATCCTATCAGATGTAATACTACCTATACGTATTTATTTTGCCGGTAAGAGGCGACTGCACAAGTTTCTCTTTATGACCTACCTGGTTGAGCTCAGCTTGTGTCTCTCTCAGTCTAATCTTGTATTTCACCACCTCTCCCTTCATCTGCTGGTTGTGGGTTTGCAGCGTGCTGATCAGGTGACGCATCTCCCTGTTGATAGGACCTGAGAGAAAGGAAGAGTAAAACGGGGAAAAAAAAAAAAGAGAATACAAGCTAGGACTGTGAACCTAGTCAGTTTTTTCAGCGAGGCGCTACTGTGAATCTAAGTTCTACTGCATTTTCAGCACAATTCATGCACCTAATCCAATTCTGTTAGTTACCTGCTTGCTCGTTGGCAGCGAGAGTCTGTTCAAATTCGATGCGCAGCATCTCGTACTCCTTCCTGACCTGAGCCAGTGTGTCCTCCAGCTGAAACACTTCTGTACGAACCTTCCTCTGCAGAGCCACCTCATCATTCTGCACACAGAGGGGAAGAGAGTAAGAAAAGATCTCACGCACACGCGCACACACACACACACACACACGCAAACTTGCCTCCATGTGCTCCAGCTGTCGAAGCCTCGCCGTCCTGGTAGTGTTGAGACGAGCGCGTGTCTCATCTAATTGGGCCTTGAGGATCAGAGACTCGTTGTAGAGCACAGAAAACTGTGACTGCAGGCAGCGATACTCAGAAGTCTCCCTTACCACGCCTTCCGCTCGACTCAGCAGCTCCGTCTGAGGGAAAGAGAGAGAAAGGAGGAAAGAAAGAATGGCAGAGATAACAGCCAAAGAGAAAACAATATTTAATACAATGAAGTAATGAATGACTAGCTTTTTAGTTACTTTTTTTTTTAAGTGTAAGGAGAACATTTACACAGAGGCGGTATTTCTTTTTCCCAGGGATAATCTTTGACCCATGTCTTCTTTTTTTAATACTCATCATAGCAGTAAATAAAAGTTAGAAACGTGCCACCATAATTCATAGAATACTGTAATCCATTAATTGGTAATTTCGTGTGTGAGAAACACAAGTCCACCTTCATGTTGTTGTTTTCCTGGTGCACACTCTGCAGGTCCTGCTGGAGCTTCTGCAGCTCAACCAGGCGGTTGTCTGCCAGCTCCGTGTTCTCCTCCATATCGCTGTTCATTTCTTCAAACTTGACAGGCGAGGAGAGGGAAAATGTCAACAAGTATGAAAAGCAAGGCGTGGAAAGAAAAACTGCAACATTAAGAACCTCACACCTTGATCTTAATTAACAAAGTTGTGAAATCCAATTCCTACCTTTCTCTTGTTAATAGTGATGGTCCCACAAACGCTGCTGGCCTCTCCACACACCTTATAGCCTTTGCTGTTCACCTGGGATGCATTACAAAGAGTGTTATAACATACCTCAAAATAATATAAACGTTTGCACAACACTGTCATGGACAGATCCTGAGACACACAGACAGAGAGCGAACACATCCTCACCCTCTCCAGTATCTCAGTCAGGTGTGCATTTAGTCGGTTCTCTCGGCGGCGGATCTTCTCCATGTCCCACTGGAGCTCCTCGATCAGAACCTGCAGCTCGCTGACACGCTGGTCTGCTTTGTTAGCTGCACGACCCAGGGGCCGAGACTGGACAAGACAGGAACACACAGGAAGACATTGACACCACACACACACAAGAGCTAATAGAAGCATAATCCTTCCTGAGATATCACTCTGCAGCAAAGCAGCTGTTCCTACTAGGATGATGGTTAACAGAAAAAACTGATAAAACAACATACTTGATAACTTGCTTCACACAAAGTCATAATGAGTTTGAAAGAGTGTAATAGTAATATTTTACTAAAAACAATTTCGTGCCTAAATTGTAAACAGCCTCCAATGTAGTAGCAAAGGCTTAAAGACTAGGTTTATAACAGAGTGCAGCAGTCCCAGAATTTTTTTTAGGAATTACACTTCACACGGATTTTTATAACTGTTACCGTTGGCTTCCCCTGGGGGGTGCAACAGTAAATAGGGAACGGCATATGATTTGTACCTCGCTCGTCATGTGAATGTGCTTCTGCTTAAGGTCCTCAGTCAGCTGTTGCAGCCGCTTGTTTTCGCTGGTCAGGAGGGAATTCAGTTTGAAAGCCGCCTGCCATAGACTGCCCTCTGAAAAGATCACATTTCACGGGTTCAAATACATAAACTGACTTGATGAATTCCTCCCGAATAAATATAATCCTCCGCCGTACTCCATTACTGCAATTTCATCACGTCTTCCTCCACCTGAAACCTTCCCGCCTTTCATCTCACCTGCTCCAGGGTCCAGCTCTGCCTTCAGTTGGTCCACGGTCCTCTTCAGACACTCGTAGATCTCCACCACGTGACTGGCCTGCTTCAGGCTGGACTCCACCCTCTCCTGAAGCTCAGCCTCCATCTCCTCACTGCTGCTGCTCGCCAGCGTTGCCAGGAAAGAGTTGTTTGTCTCTCCCTGATTGCCTGAGTGACAACAGCAGGAAAGAGGGTTTTGGCTATGATGTCTGGTTTGTTAATCAACATTCAAACACCAATGGCGGCCAACACGCGAGGCACAGGCCTGCCCATCGGGAGCAACTTAGGGTTCAGTGTCTCGTCAAAGACACTTCAACGTGCTGACAGGAGAAGCCGGGGACTGGCTTATTTCAAAGACATGATCCTGTGTCACCTCCGTCTTTACCTCTATCCTTGGCCCGCTCCTGGTTGGAGTCGCCATCAGGTTCTGGAGTTTCCGGCTTCAGGCTCCGTCCCTCCCCAGCCAGAGATTTCTCAGGTTCGCTGCTTGCTTGATCATAACGCCTGATGGTCAGTTTAACGTTTTCATCAAACTAAAGGGGAGAAAAGGGAATCACATTTAGACTCTTTGATCTTTATAGGAGAGGAGACTTGTTTTTGCTTCCTTCTCTAATCTCGTTTACCTGGTTCCAGTATCTGTTGAGAATCAGCAGACTGGCATCATCAGTGGCCTGCCGCGTCTCTAGTCTCTCAATTCGCTCTCGCAATTCATCCTCAATCACCTGCAAACCAACAAGGCTAGAGATGAATCTCTCTCCAAAAAGAGAGTGCGTCAGTGCAGCTTCCTGTGTGTGTGTGTGTAAAGAGTTATAAACATATATTGGAGGATTAATTTACCTGTCTCTGATCAAGAGATTCTCCTAACTTTCGGTTCTTAGCCTGGAGAGCTTTGATGTCTTGCTCTTCCTGCAAAAAGTGTTGATTCAAACATGAGTACAAAAAGAAGCAGCAGCCATACAAACACACACGCTTTACACTTCTGAGATGAAGCTTGTGAATACATATATAAGCCGTAGTGGATAATAAAAAGGGGCCTCACGGAGTTGGACACTCCTCCCAGTTTGATGACTGTCTCCACCGCGGTACTCCCCCCAGCAGCGGCGCTGACACCGGCAGCTCCGTCCTCTCCTTCCCTCTCCCTCCGCTTCTCAGGGGGGGCACCGGAGGACGAGGGACCGCTGGGGTCGGCAGGACGCTTCAGTCCCGACATCCTCAGACTCCTGAAACAAAAGGGAGGAAAAAGCAGAAAGTGACTGATAAAGAAGGTGGACTGTTAGATTCAGACGGTTCAACTGGATCAACGGCAAAGCTACGCTACATGTAGCTAGCTAACGTTAAAGTGGTCGAAGATGAGTACCTAATTTTTACTAATGTTTATCTAAATTCTGACACAACATAGCAATGCATTTACTTTGTAATAGTATCAATATCAATCACGCCTAACGAAAGTCTTACCGCTTTTAATGTTACGAGTTGTATGTTATTGACTAAATCTGTATGTGGCTGTTGATGTTGCGGCTCCCTGCCTCTCGGAAACGGAAGTGTAGGCGCTCTTAGTGGGACAACCTTGAGCTGACACAGCGCCGCCTGCCGTCAGGGAGGGAACCAGACTCTGATCAACACTTGTGCAGTTAGGGCGCCCCCTGGCTAAACACTTGGTGTTGGGCCCCTGTTGTCTCCAAGTTCCCATCAAGATAAGATGCATATAGCCTATTTAGCCTACAAGACTGACTCATCATTTACTAACTCACTCATGTGCAATATCAAGGTTTACTTATCTGTGCAATTTCATTATCAATATGTTATCTGTGAATATTGTGTATTCAACATTTCAGTCTGTTGACTTAGTATATTTTGCCTATACTGTTTTTTTTTACTATCATGTTTACATATTTATTACATCTTGCATGTCTTACTGATGCCTCGTGTTTTGCACTATCCCCTTTGCTGCTGCAACTGCAAATTTCCTTTTTGTGGGACTAATAAAGGATTATCTTATCTTATCTTATTTTAGATGACAGATTCATTATATGTAGCACAGCCAAGGTTTCCTGCTCAGTTGGTTTGTGGTGATTTTATGAAACAATTTTAATTTAGCAGAATGCACAATGTGAGCACAATATACTGTACATTACATTGGTTAAGGTGTTGGGACTAGATTTTGACACAGGGTTCTTCTAGTATAGAGTGCAGTTTAATGGGTCAATATCGCTGTAGAGTGCCTTTTTTTCTGTCCTGGACACAAATAAGTCATTTATCATGATAACTTGACTAAGATAACATGATTAAAATGACTATGAAATAGTTTGTTATCTTAGGTTATGTTTATATTAATAAATAAAGCATTACTTGGTTCTTAAGATACATTTTCTAGATTTTGTTTTGTTTTGGATGCATGCTACTTTGCTATGTCCAATGCACTGCTCATAACATTTCAACAAGAGTAAAATATGTTCAAATCATAATTTTTTAATTTTTGTTTTCATATTAATATTTTGTGAAATAAGAGATTACTCAATTTGAGTGCATTGATAATTTTGTAATAAAAACAATATTTTTTTTATTGAATAAAAAAAGACCATGTCTATGTGTCCACCCTGTCGTATTGTGGAATTCGCCCCTTTAAGAAAAAGCCATTTGTAACATCAGAAGAACCATTTTTTTGTCTATTCAGTGGCGGGAAATTCAACTGCTGAGGTGAGTGAGTCATTGATTTTCCAAATGACACATTTTCTTTGTATGAGTTTGCTTACTTGTTTTCCCAAAGCTTAACATGTCCACCCTATTGGCATAAACTATGCTGGAAGTGATAAGAATACAGTGTTTTCAATATAGCCTATGCAAATTATCTTTAACAAAATACTAGCTTGTTAGCTAGTTACAGTTTGTTGTAAGCTAACGTTAACATGCTAACTGAAGCTCAAAATGTCCACCTTGTCAGCCACTTAGACTGATAGGGTGGACATGTAGCTACACAAAATTCTGAGCCCTGTAGAAAGGCATTTTCTATGGGCCCCTCTCTGCATCCACAGCTATTCATTCTAGCATCTTTTTGGGCCCTCCTCATATGAGGGCCCTGGGTACTCAGTCCCCTTTTTCCCCCCAGTCCGACGCCCCTGCATACACATGATAGGGTGGCCATAGCTAATTCATTTGTAGTTAATATTGCAATATATAGAAATATAATAAGTGGTTCTCAAATGGGGGTATGCGTACCCACCTTGGAATATGGCAGGGGGGTACGTGAGATTTTTAATAAATGTTAAAACATTTTTAATGTAAAACATTAGGCTACATAGTGAACTTTAAGGTTAAAACTGTTACGTATAGTGCCGCTTTCATTTAATAAATCAGACACTGATGGTACAGCACTGATCCTCAAAAAATACAGTGGCTTATATTCAGGGGGTAGCCTACTTGGCTGAAAAAATATTAAGGGGGAATATTATTAACTAGATCCCAAACATTGAACTCAGAAAAGCAAGCAAGCAAAAATATATTAATATCTCAATAGGGAAATTCAATTTTTACACCCGTATGTTACACATATACCTGAAATACACTCACATGCACACACAGGAATGATCGACATGCATAAGATAAGATAAGAAGCCTTTATTGTTATACTATTAATGACACGACATTGCAATAATAATATAATATTGCACAGATCAGTAAAAATGAATGAAAGAACAATAATAAAATGCAATAAAATGTGCAAAATAGGGTGCAGAGTCATTTCGTGTGTAAATGTAGAGTCTGGATGGTTTTAGGAAAGAAAGTGATCATTCGTCTGGTGGTTGGTGTTCTGATGGACCGTAGCGTCTCCCTGACGCCAGGAGATCAAACAGGTGGTGTCCAGGGTGAGAACAGAGACGGGAGAGGTGTCAGAGTGCAGGGGCTGCCACAAAGTCTACGCTCCAAACAGTTGGGAGTTCTATGCCTTGCTCAAGGGCACCTCGGCGGAGCCCGGGAGGAGAACTGGCCCCTCTCCAGAAAACATTCCTCTGCTGCTCAACGTTTTTAGTTCATATACTTGTGGGAGCAAGCAAATGTGTCTGGACAACATTTTGCTCTTTCCCGACTCTCTTTTTCCCTTAGCCAGTTCTTATGTAAAAAGATAACATGGACAGAGGCTGAACTCTGATCAGCACTATTAAAGAGTACATTGCACAGGGTGCACAGTCCAGATTGTGAAAAAGTCATTAATTGTGAGTGACAGATCTATCCCAACCTATCGATTCAAATATCTGCTGAGATCACTCATGGACCGGTGAGAGCATTACAAACACCCACGGTTTTTTGGGCCATTTTCAGCAATCAATAGGAGAATTGTTTATGCATGACGTGCTTGACAAGCAATGTGACGCATGAGGCAGATACACAAGGTAGCATGAAAAGGCATGTTTTTTTTGTTGGAACAAATGGCATGTTTTTGTCCAATAATGTGCCTAAACTTGGTCCTATTGTGATGACTAAATCTGAAAGTAAAACAATTGTTGATCAGTGTTTCTCTTGGTGTAAAATGTAGACAGGGCTGATCAGAATTACATTTTTTTGAGTTTTGTTTATTCACACAGGTTTAAATCAAACAAACAGCATACACATAATGAACATGCATGTGTAGGGAGAGGGAAAAGTTATTAATTCTAAAACATAATAATATATATATATATATTATTATAAAAAACAAATTCACACTGTTATTTCATGACTTTGGAAGATTTGGAAATTAAAAGCTATAACTGTCCTGTGAATATTCCCGAATGACACAAACAGACATTATCACATGCTGTTGTAATCTAAACAAGAAACAATGAAACCTGCATTGCAACATTGCAGCTGGCCTCTCATATTACATTTCATCATGTTTTCAACGTCAAGCAAAAAACAAGGGGAGGCTGGTTGCTGTGTGATGCGTGCGTGCAGACATGCTGACTTCGATTTTGTAACTTGTTTTAGACGACACACAGTGTCCCCTTCATGTTTTCGACTCATCCGCCCAGTTTCTGATATGAGCATAAAGTCCACAAAAGAGCACTGATGCCATATAATGCAAACACCGCCCCTGTCTGTCTCACCGGGCCAATTGCGTTACCTGGGTGACACACGCCCCGCCTCATCACGAGCGCCTCCTCCACAGCACCAAATCAGCCTTTAAATACAGCTTCGTGCCTAGTTTTCGTTCTCTCAATCAGTCAAATTACCGCTGGGAGGCTGTACAGGCAGTTTGCTACTTCTGTTGCCGTTGCTGTTTGAAAAAACTCTAAAAGTAAGTCTTTCTAGTTTTTAGCTGTTGCAGACTTTTGCTGTCGCTGATTCCCACTTGTTTTCATGAAAACTAAATTGAACCATATCGCCTGGTTTCTGCGAGATTTAGTCCTTATCTTTGGGGATTCCTTATGTTTCTGAAAGTGCAGCGATGGAAGTAATGTTGCAGAACTTTACGAAGATGCACGTTTTCAATAGTCTCAACTTTTGTAGAACTGGATAAACAGGCTGTCAAGTTGGTTTCTTGAGTTGCATTGACAAATTAGTCAATAGCCTACTTACTTTTTTTGCAATATAGATTGGTGGCGACTTGATTTTGAAAGAGTTTAAATGTCGAGGTATGATCTTATAATGCTGATTGTATGTGTGTGCAAATTATGCTCGTGATTTGAATTATTAGCCTTTGTGTGTGTGTGTGTGTGTGTGTGTGTGTGTGTGTGTTTTTTTTTTAAGCGTATGTGTGTGTGGGGGGGGTCTTCTGCAGAAAGTTTTGGAAAACGTCATGCAGTCAACAACTTTGAGTGAAGTGAACTATGCACTTTAGTTACAAATCTAAAGGTAGAACCTGATCTGTTTTAAAGGCCAAAGTTCAACCATTCAAGCCAAATATTTACAGAGGTGTGTGTGTGTGTGTGTGTGTGTGTGTGTGTGTGTGTGTGTGTGTGTGTGTGTGTGTGTGTGTGTGTGTGTGTGTGTGTGTGTGTGTGTGTGTGTCCTTCTCCCTTCCCGATTTGGAACAATAGATTTAATCTTTCTCGTAGGCTACTTCATTTTGGACCAACTGCGAAATAACTGGTTTCTCTCCTCTAGGATGACTCATCAGTTCCCATCCCTCTCTCCGGAGCAGAAGAAGGAGCTCTCTGACATTGCTCAGAGGATCGTGGCTCCAGGAAAGGGAATCCTGGCTGCAGATGAATCAACAGGTGAGCCTTAAGTCTCTAATTATGATTCTATGATGAAGGGGACTGCAGAGTGTGCAACTGAAATGATTGTCATACCCTCTTCTTCTTCCAAGGAACCATGGGAAAGCGTCTCCAGAAAATCAATGTAGAAAACAACGAGGAGAACCGTCGCTACTTCCGTGACCTCCTCTTCTCCTCTGACCCCTTAATCTCCAACTGTGTGGGTGGGGTCATCTTCTTCCATGAGACGCTCTACCAGAAATCGGACAGCGGCAAGCTCTTCCCCCAAGTCATCAAGGATCAGGGCATTGTCGTCGGCATCAAGGTGAGGAGCCTTCAAGTGGAGATCGAGCCTGGTCTAATGCACACATCTTTAGCTCTTTCACACATTGACCCTTGTAAGTTAATGGGTGTGTTTTGATTTTCTTGTTCCAGGTGGACAAAGGCACAGCCGCTCTAAACGGAACAGATGGAGAGACCACCACACAAGGTGAAAATGGATTGTATAGCTATTCTAATTCAAAGCCCAGAAGTGCAAGCCTTCTTTATTGCTAAATCTTTACACGCTTCAGCTCGGCAGCGTACCAACATTCTGTGGCTTGTTGTTTTTCCATAGGTCTCGATGGCCTCTCAGAGCGCTGTGCCCAGTATAAGAAGGACGGTTGTGACTTTGCCAAATGGAGGTGTGTGCTCAAGATCTCAGATAGCTGCCCATCAGCACTCGCCATTGCAGAGAATGCCAATGTCCTTGCCAGATATGCCAGTATTTGCCAACAGGTGTGTGTGTGGCCATAGTCACTATAGAAATGACCGAATCAAAAATGTAGGCGGGAAGTCATAATTTTTAAATTGACATTTATGTTCTCCACCAGAATGGCCTGGTGCCTATTGTGGAGCCAGAGATCCTGCCTGATGGAGACCATGACCTGCTGCGCTGCCAGTACGTCACAGAAAAGGTTGGTTCATCATCTTTGGCTTTGTCAGCCAAACCACCAGCTGTAATTTCCCCATCAGATATTTTAAAGCATGTGTAGTAATGCATCTGCCTCTCCATGTTTTAGGTTCTGGCTGCTGTGTACAAGGCTCTGTCCGATCACCACGTGTACCTGGAGGGCACTCTGCTGAAGCCCAACATGGTCACTGCCGGACACTCCTGCACTAAGAAGTTCACCCCTCAGGAGGTTGGCATGGCCACCGTGACTGCTCTTAGGCGCACCGTCCCCGCTTCTGTGCCAGGTGAGTGTCATGATCCTAGCTTTCCTCTTAACAAACCAGTTTAAGAAAAGCACAGTTGGCTGAGTTTCTTAGTGGCATGCTGCTTTGTGTCTTTCCAGGCATTTGTTTCCTGTCTGGAGGCCAGAGTGAGGAGGAGGCGTCCCGCAACCTGAACGCCATCAACCAGGTGCCCCTCCATCGCCCCTGGAAGCTGACCTTCTCTTACGGCCGTGCACTCCAGGCCTCTGCTCTTGCAGCCTGGCAGGGCAAAGCTGCCAACAAGGCAGCTGCACAGAAAGCATTCTGCACCAGGGCCAAGGTTAGTCTGGGAGGGCATGACTAATACTGAATAGACACTGATACATTATACCTACTTATCAATTTGTAGTTGTGGACTGTGCACAAAACTAGCTCCTAAATTACTCTTACCTTGTATTACCTAACTTTATACTGACTGGTAAATTATTGATACTAAAAAGCTTTTTGTCTATTCAGTCCCGCACTAATGTGGCCCAGGCTGATCATTAACACTCAGATTTGACTTTGACCTAACTTTCTCCCTCTGTTGCTCTCTTCAGATCAATGGCCTGGCTGCCAAAGGAGAGTACAAGCCCTCCGGCTCAGCTGACCAGGCCTCCGTGCAGTCTCTGTACACAGCCAGCTACGTCTATTAAATACTGTGAACGTTAAAAAATAAAACCAAATGCAAATGGACCAAATATGACCAGAAATGCCTCTGCTGGATTTCCTAGACTACCAACACCAGGAGAAGACGTCCATTATAATGTTGAACTACTGTTTGTCTACTCAGTTAAAATGAGTGGAAATAAATTAAGTGACCAAAATGTTGCTGGTGTAATTGCAGATTTTGTGATTTTTAGAGACGGTCAATTTTAAATCATCAGCTATACATTGTAGACTTTCATGCATGGGAACATTGCTGTTTTCCCTAACTTGGGTGAATGGACATGGACAGTGAAAAGCTGATTAGGTCGTAACATTGTTTGTATGTTTTATCCACCACTGACTCTTATGTCTTGCACATAGAAGGGTAAGTTAAGAAATAATGCGTCACTCGAGTCAAATCATTGTCACAATGACTGAAGTGTGGCACATGGCTGTGCAGCTCATCCAAGTTTATATCAACCTTACGCCAAGCTCACAGCAAGAATTGATCCATCTTTTCAGCAATAGATGGCAGCACGCACACAAGTGATGATCACCAGAACGGGAGTCAAAATGCATTTGAATCTGTTAAGCAAACGTTTATGCAATAGAATGCACTGCAAAGGGGATATCTGTGAAATTAAAAAAAAACTAGAAAGATGCCATTGTGCTTCTGCAACAGTCATGGAGAAATACTGAAAGCATTTAAAGTCCAGTGATCTAACTAAATCTGTTGCTCCAGCTGCACCACCAAAATTCAACACAGGATAAGAACCTTAGAAGCATTTTGAAATGTTCAGGTATTTTAAAACACCAAATGTTCTGATGCTGATCAGTTTGGTAACATTAAAGTAACTTTCATCTGTAAGTCAAGGTATTAAAATATACATATTTTAATATAACTAAGATTTATATGTCCAACAGAATTAAAGGTTGGACCTTTAACTTAGTATACTGTATTGTACTGACAAAAAAAGAGAAAGATACTGATTAATTATTTGCTAACTAGGCGTTCAAAGTACTCCTGCAGACACGTCCTCAGGGCTGTCCTCTATAATTAACAATGATAATAGTGCACTGTGTGTGTGAGTGCAGTCAATGCATATGGATGTACAAATGGTAGTTTGTGTGTAATATGATTATCAATCTGAGCACAATTTTAATTCAATCATTTTATTATTTAGTTAACAAAGACAATGCATTACATTTATTGCACCACATACAGCTTAAAGCTAAAATCCAACTGTGTTTTTCACATTCACAGGCAAAAGACGGCCACAGGTTTCCCCGCAGGCTCTTCATAGCACAGTCATGTAGATAAACATGCTGAACTATATAAACATATATATGAAGTCATAAACGTTGAAAAAAATGCTGGACGGATGTCACTTCATTCTTTCAGTTCATCATCAGAAGGATATTAAAAACACAAATGTCACAAGTTGATGTGCTGTCCTGTAACCAAAACACAGAGCACACATCTGCTCATTTAAATTCACACTGTAAATATCTGCAGCTAAGTGTATACGTAGGTTCAAATGGATTAATAAAAGCTGCAAGAAGAGTTTAAAAACTATGCCCATATGTGTTCAAAACATAACGGGGATGAGTATGTTATTAACTACTATTGTTTTGTCATTGATATAATTTCCGCTGCTTGGGGACGATGACAGCGGTGTGTATGGTAGATTCACAGTGCATAGAAAAGTAACATTTATAACACAGGCATAGTAGCTGACTGTCTTCTTGTACTTACCAACTTACTTACTTACTTGCTAACTACCAAGCTATTTGGCACTCAATTAGTGTGATGAACATTGTTTTAGCAGTGCTTATCATTGCGCATTAGTTCATAATTCTCAACTCTCATCTGCGATATTATGTAAAATCAAATAAATGTGGTTCAGTAATGCATTTCTTACTGCATTTACACATAGGCTCCTTTAGAATGAAGTGTAAATGTAGGTATCTAAAAAACGCTGGGCTTTATAGGGCTACTCCCTCTAGGTGGCCCACATGTGATATACTGTACAGAATAATGTATCTTTCACACGGTCAGTTAGCTGCAGGAAAACCACTGGAAGTTATTGTAGAATAACACTTGAAAAGGTTGAGATTAGTTTGATGTTGTGTCACTCAGTGGTGCTGGTATGTGCTGGACAATAACCTGTTGAAGATACAGAGATGGTATGTGTTAGAGCACAGGACAACAAGAAGGCAATAACATGATGGCAGACACACAGCTAGTGAATAATATTATCAGATGGCACTGTTGTTGCAATCTTTATAGATGCATTACACAGAATGTATTACCATGAAGGTATTATAATCATCAGTTGCAACCATTAGCATATACTTTTTATAAAACATGTGCAACAATAAACTTTTAAAAATAATTATAGCACTACTAATAATTAGTAAACACTGTATTGTTTGTTAACAGGAAAATAACTATTAATTTACGTTTAATTAACTATCAATTTACCATTTATTTATGATGGTTATTACCATTCTTTGAACATTGTCGTCTGCAAATTAATCTGTAAATTCGTCAAAAATATCTCCCTTCATGGGGTTACATTTGAATTATGAATCTCTAATCTCAGTGGGAAAGGCCTCATTTAGATGAAGTAACAATGAAAAATGTTTTACCTGAGTGTGTGTGGATTTCAGAGCCAAACGTGCAACGGCTACCAAGAAGATGAGAAGCACAGACACACACAGAGAGGAAGTGAACAATAGACCTTCAACACCCCAAAGCTGGTCCTAAAGCAAGAGGAAGTGACAGCGAGTGTTATTCATACATGGTGAAATATGTCCATTTAGTCTAAAACATATATGCTATAACTCACCACTCTGTAAATGGCCCAAATCTCCTCCGAATAATGTCCTGCACTGTACTTAAGGTAGTCATATTCGATGAAGAGGTATATCCTGTAGCCAATTGAGACCACGATTCCCAAAAGAGAAACCACATACATAGCCAAACACACAGTCACCTGGAAAAATACATTCAACAAGATAAGTTGAGTTACTGAGAACCAAGAGAAACTGAGGGTGATTAAAGTTAAACACTAACAAAATCCCCAAATACCTACCATCTTCTTGGATGGATGTATCTCAGTGTAGATAGACAGGTTTCCACAGACAAGAAACTTAAAAAACAAACATCCAAGGAAATTATTATCATATCATTTTTTCTTTATCATTTACTTAAAGTCCACAGTCTACCTAATACAATTTAAAGATGCTTTTGGGTTGTCAAAAGTAAGTGCTACTTGAGCCTAACTTGACTTAAATAGTTTGACATTTTGGGAAATACGCTTATTTGCACCTTTTTTTTTGCCGAGAGTTAGATGAAAATTGATAAAACTCTCACGTCTGTTCGTACAAAAGCCAAAGTATGTAAACCAAGTTGCTACTCAAAGCCGAGAAATAACCCTGATGGCATAAATTGTAATTATTTACATTTCTTTTTTTTGTTTGTTTGTTTTGTAATAATCAAACACACAAGATAACATGTGTTGATAAGTGATCTTTAGAGATGCTGGTGTTGACTGTGTAACCTTCAGACTGCAGACAGCTGCTGGCTGTAACCTCATATTTTCCGTAAATACATGAGTGGTATTGATCTTCTTATGCAACATTTCCTGAAATAAGGTTTCAGAGGATTTAAGGAGCCACTCTGATACTGTAGCTTCATTGTAATTTTGAAGACAAGCGCATGTGCCAGATGTTATGTACCAGAACTCCCTGCCAGAAGGGAATGTAGATTGCACAAGAAGTCTGCACAATTTCTTTGGACAGCTGAAATCCCATCAGAAGCTCTGCACAGCCAAAGATCAGAATGACGATCTGGGAAAGAGAAGAGGAAGGATGGATGAATAAGAGTAGCATACAGAGGGCAGAACAACAGTTTGCAGCTGCTCTTGCGTGTTCAAGATCATGCCAAACTGCAGCGCATGATAAAGACAGCAGGTAAGATCACTGGGGTTGATCCTCAACGATCCTATCCATCCTCTACACCTGATCAAAAAAATCTGAACAAGGTACAGAAAATCATTTGTGCATACCACAATTAAACTGTTAAATGAGAGATAGATTTGAAAAGGTTTGTGTATTTTTTATTACGTTTGACTATTCATATTTAGATTGTATAATGTATATTTAATATTGCCAGCATTGCCCCAGGTTGTGTGTGTGTGGTTGTGTTAGTACACATCCTGTAAACCTCTGTGCTTTTTGTACAAAGTATACCTTAACCTTAATCTGTGTATACAACTAAGTTCATTTAACGGTCATTTCTGTGTCCCTGGATTGTATCATGTGTTACCCCAAGACTTCTGGGCTCTTTTTGGATGAAGCGATGCAGAGGTTTGCTGGACATCAGCAGCATGTGGTTTGGCGCCTGACTCCCATTCTTTCCTGTTGTTCTCTCTCTAGTGGTTGACTCAGTTCCCTCCATTGCCAGTGAACGTTACGCTGTTAGGTTGTGGGAGGAGAGAAGAATTAATCAGAACAGATGTATACTCTCCACTACTAAGCAGATTTAAAGTGGCAGAATTAGTTTAGATATCTGCTGCATGCAAGATGAAGATGAAAAGCAGTCTCAAAGAATGCAGGGATATGTACAAAAACATAAAGTGACCCACCTTGGTTTAGTTTTTCATCCAGAGAAGTGGTGTGAATGATAAGAGGAGGGGAATGTTGTGGGGCGAAAGAGGAAGTGTGGAAATTTGAGACTTTAGCTTTTTTTTGCCACTAAGGGGAGGGGCTGAACAATGTAAGTTCTCTCCCTGTTCCTCAATACAATGTTCACTCTATGTGGAAATCCAGGGACAGGAAGACAAAAATGTCAAATGTTAATATGAAAAGTGGTGCTTTGTCGGTAAAGAACATTTTAAAATGTTTTATTTCAAAATGGTACTAAACACAAGAGCAAACGTCTGATGTATATCTGTCTTCCTAGTGTGGCACAAAGTGGATTTTGACTATTAATGTATACATTCTGCTCTCATTGGATTCATGGTTGCACAGAGCAACAGCTGGGATTACAGTCCCAAGTGTTGTTGTTGATCTGGAGCAATGACGCTTATGCTCATTATTATTCCTTATTAATTACGTCAAACCAAAAAATTAAATTAAAACTTACATATTGCTATCCAGACAATACATAGTCTTCAATTTGTACTAAATTTGATATTTATTTATAATTTATTTTAATAATACAATGACATCATTACACTATATAATGAATACAATGACATTCATTAATGACAATGCATGATTGGCTCCAGATACATGATTCTTCCAAAACCGTAGTCATCACAAAACCAACAAAAAAGGGTGCTTTTGCATCACCCTCATTCTTGATACGTATTCTTGTATGTACAGCCCGTCATATAAACTCAATCTCTGTATAGACAGTTGGTATTCAAGTTTCGGAAGAGAGACTTTGATGAGCAAAGATACATCGGTCGTCTTCGGTCTCTCAAGTGATGGTGGCACAATATGCAAACGACAAAAACACTCTAGTTATTCAAAAAAATGTCATCTTCACATACATTAAAATACCATTGATAATTATTTGAACACTGAAGATGGTACATGTCAAAATATCAGTAAATAATCAAAAGATATTAAAAATGACTTTAAATATAACATTGTTGGACTTTTATCTAGGAAACCGTTTCGTGTCCCGTGTGAAACCAAATGTCAACGTTGACTTATTTTAACTCATGTACGTAGGTTACGTAACAAACCATAATCTTTTCCTAAACCTAACTAACTTGTTTTGTTTAACCTTACCCTGCATGCTGAAAAATGTCGCCAAAGGGGACATGACCAAGCAGCCGTGTGTGGCGAGTTCGGAGTGAGAATGAATAGAGTGTTGCCTCATAGTATACTGTAGGTGACACAATGTACTCCATAGGTGTGAATTTGATGTCTCCCTGTTGCTTCAGGAACATGGGATGTTGTCCAACTGCAACGAAACAGATCATACAAGTTAGTTTTTAAAATTCTGAATTAGTACAAATTCAACAAACTGCACCAAAGTCTTTACCGAGCAATATGTTGAGGACAGTGGGTGGTGCTCCAGGAGACGTGTTGCTCTTTGTCTAATCTCTCCTTCATTGTTGTACTGAATGGCTTCTAACAGCGAAAGCCCGCCTTGCCTCACAAACTCCTCGGCCACCTAAGGGGAAAGAATAGCTTTGGTAACTGTCACGACTACAGTAGCTTGGTAAAAGCTAATCATTTGTCTGGTTTGGCTAACCCTACTGAGCAGCATCAAAGTTTCAAAGGCTGTTCTAATTTACCTGTGGACCACTGACTATCAGCACGGACAGGACATCCATACTCAGGGTCACCATCTCTTGGTCGGCCATTTTAAGTGTGGCACAGAGTGCAGACAGCAATCCACGATGGGCCAGCTGGACACAGAACTCCTTTTTCTTGTGGGCAACATTTGCTAGAACCCTCAGGATCTGAGTTTAAGGCACAGACCAGTGAGATTAGTGTAACATTGTCGGGGCCAACATAATAAGCAAAACAAACATTGGCCATCATCGCCTGCTACAATGACAGTGGAATATTCTATGAAGTCAATGATATCAAAGTTTGGCTTTAGCTTGCACAGACCATGGTATTGATGCCTTGAGAGAAAGGGAGGAGCTGGATCAGTCCAGGGACCAAGTTGAGAGTCAGCAGAGCAGAGCAGAAAGCAGTGGAGTGAGCTGTAGCAGTGGGATGGAAAATGCATTGGAACAAACTTCATTACACACACATGAACTCCTAATAAATATATCAATTCTTAGGTCTAAATTCTCAATTCATAGTACCGAGGGAAAAGCCATAATTTCATATGTCAACAACAGATCTTCCTCTGCAAAACTAAAGTTTTCATACAACAGTAAAATTAACATAAATCTGGTA
This sequence comes from Sander vitreus, assembly GCF_031162955.1. Lineage (NCBI taxonomy): Eukaryota > Metazoa > Chordata > Actinopteri > Perciformes > Percidae > Sander > Sander vitreus. Next base: position 18,719,147 of record NC_135864.1, read on the forward strand.
CCAGATAAATATGATTTTAAAGTAGTATAAAGCATTTTAATGAGTTGTATACTTAAACAATTATTCAGTTATGTTTAATAGGTGATGCACAGGTGCTGAGGACCTGTTGCCAAAATAAAGTCGTGGGTGGCTTGTGGCTCAGGGGTAGAGTGGTCGCCCCACAACCACAAGGTTGGCGATTCAATCCCAGAATCCCAAATTGCTCCCCAGATGCTGTATGTATAGCTGTCCTAATACTGAGGATGGATAACTGCAATCATTTAATTTCACTACATTGTATATGTGACGAATAAGAATAAAGTTCATTTTTGTTGTTGTTAAAGGTCCAATGTGTAGGAATTTCTCCCGTCTAGCGTTGAGATCATATATCGCAATCAACTCTCTCGCACCATGTAGTTCAAAGTACGTATTACAGCTACGGTAGCCTTCACGCTTCAAAAAGCCGGTCTCTTGCTCTTTTCAATATCCTTTTTCTTTTTCTGGGCGAAGAAGAAGACTCCTGTTCCTGAAATTTGGATTTTGACGTCTTTCAAGATGGCGCATGAATATGGAGCGTCTACCCACAGTTCATGCAAATGTAAAATTACAAGCCAAAAGGAATACTTGGAATTGATAGTGGTGGTAAATATTCATGAAAAAGGACAAGTTTGTGAACGGGCAACACAGATTTTGATAATGAACAACTAAACACGTTACACACTGGGCCTTTAAAACAAACTCTAAACTAAATTCAACAATTATTTGGGTGATGCGTACAATGATCAAGTGTAAAGTGTCTTTTGTGTGCTTATGTCCTTAATAATGTCTGCTGGTATGAGCTGTCCCTAAACCAAGCTGGTCCCTGAGCTAAATAACCCAGAGAATACATTAAACAGAAATCCCAATATCAGTGCAGAAGTATGTGTTTGAGATTCAGCAGAGATCAGGTGTGACTCAGACAGACTGTTCAAACCTGTGAGGTTGTTGAGGACCCAGGCACTCTCTCTAGCCAACGCTGGCTGAGCCTGCAGGTAGGCCTGAAGAAGTGCACACAGAGCGACCACGATACGAATGTCAGCCACTTGAGTGTTCAGGTCTTTGACTGGACAGGAGGACAGGAGGTTTCCCACACACCTCAGCAGAGGACAGATCAACTAGAGAGGAAGGAGGACACATTGGAAATCTCCATGTCCATCACACACTTCCATTTAAAGGTTACAGATGGTGTATACTTTACACTGTGGCTGATTTTCCTGAGCATGGTTTATCTTAAATTGTTAGCTTTTGATTTTCTGCCTGTCAATATGGAAATCAATGATTCCTTTAGATATATCACAGTAATTTATCATAGTGAAAATTGTACGCATATATATATATAAATTATTTTTTGGTCAAAGTTTATCATAATGAGATAATATAGCTAGAGGCCGATACTGTTTTAAAAACACCTTTACAATCTGTGTATTGCAAGAAAAAAAACCCAATGAGTTTCATAGTTTTCATTGTCTGATAACATGGCTGGTGAATGTGATGCTTTTCAGCAGCTGACTCTGAAATCTTTGATGAGGAGGCTTCATTGAAAATAACAACAAAAACAGCATGCAACTGCTCTTTTGACAAAATAAATAAATAAATAAAAGCTTCAAATGTTGTTCACTGTGATGCGTAAGCTTTTTCAGGCGTGCTTTAAGTCTCTGCATATTGATTTTAATTCCATGCTGACATGATGTGAAACCAATGAGGTCTGAATGGTAAAAACTCAATCCAAACAATATAACAACAGGTATGCTTTAAGATGGTCAGTGATGAAAAGTACTGGTGCACATGATTTCTTTTTAGACAGTAAAACAGAACAAACAAACAAAAACAAGAGCATTAAAATCCAACAAACACAATGAAAAACAGACTGTATTTAAAGGTGCAATATGTAATACTGACAGCTAGTGTTTAAAATAGTTACTGCGGTACAAATTCAAAATACTGGAGAGTCGTCTCCCCCACCCCCTCCTCCCCAGACTCAATTTCACGGAGGTTGCCAGGCTGATACCGGAGCATCCACAACAATGTTGCTGGACGCTTGTCTCACATAGCCAGACATACTCCACAGCACAGCGGAGTAGCTAACGTTAGATGCTGGCTATATTGATAGTCATAGAAGCCTGTGCTCACACGGAGCTCTGTACCCAACTGACAGACACACGTCTCTGGTCACGCAACTGTTCTAAACATGCCGTTTTTTTTAGGTGGGTAGACTCTAACTCCGTTGATCCTATTTGTTTCTTTGCTACTTTCATGGCTGTAATAACGTTACAGCTGTAGGTTTACGTTTTTACAGGTATATCTGGCAACCCGATGTGCCAGTTTCAAGCTTTAGTTATTCAACTATATAAAAAAAAAAAAAAATATATATATATATATATTTTTTTTTTTGTATGGCTTCAAATCTTGCATTGAATCTGAAAACATGAAATGTGGAACTGAAAACAAATATAAAAGTGAAAAAATGAAACCATGTATTTCAACTAAAAAATAATTGTACCAATTTTTCTTTGTTTGAATAAAATTTAGATTAAATTCTTGAATTATTTTTGAATAAATTATTAATTTTCATTTTTCACTTTTATATTTGTTTTTCAGTTCCACCTTTCATGTTTTCAGATTCAAAACGTATTTTTTTGTATGGCTTCAAATCTTGCATTGAATCTGAAAACATGAAATGTGGAACTGAAAACAAATATAAAAGTGAAAAATGAAAATGAATAATTTATTCAAAATAATTCCATAATTTAATCTAAATTTTATTCAAACTGAAAGAAAAATTGGTACAGTTATTTTTAGTTTAAATACATGGTTTTAATTTTCAAGTTTTAGACCAAAACTTACATTTTCAATTTCAAGCTTTAGTTATTCAATATATATATAGTTGAATAACTAAAGCTTGAAATTGAAAATAATATATAATATAGCTAGAGGCCGATACTGTTTTAAAAACTCCTTTACAATATATATATATATAAAAAACAAAACATTTGGCCCTGATTTATCTCCATAATGATCATGTTAACTGGTGATATTTGCATAAAATCAGTGAATATTCAACAAGGCCCTGCCTACTTTTTAAGATCGCTGTGCTCTGCCTCCGCCCCTCGAGTGCCAGAGGTTCACATTTTCACGAAGTGTTTGCAAGTGAGACAAATTAATGGATATCACTGAAAACATCACCAGTGTATGTGTAATACATGTCCATTTAAGCATTATCCACACAAATACGACACATACTGTATGAACGGAAAAAAATAAAAACGAAACTACGCACTAGAGATCTAGCTGGGATTCGAACCTTGGACGTCATGGACAAAAAAAGTTAACAGACTAGCTTCTACGTCATCTATAACACTACACACCGCTGACATGATGTGTTGATTTCTATCTATATATTGGACTTTTAGTCTAAGTTAACACAGGTTAACATATGAGAGAAATATACGCCCATGTTAACTGGTGATATCACAATTTAACATGAGCAAATGCAAGCCTCGAAACAGTAACTGATGTACAACAAAATGACATGACCCCACTTAACACTTTATTCCGTTTTGGGGGTAAAAATGAAACACGTCAGTCATGCGCAAACGTGATCATTTGTTATTGTGGGCCATCTCATACGAAGAATGTGTAGGCCTATCTCAGCACAGTCTCTATCAACCTGTGCCAAGTCAACCGATTATAGTTGTGTTTAATTCCATTAGACCCATATTAGGGTATGTCTGTGTCGACCCAGAATCTGTCTTATGGTAGCCTATATACTATTGTTATGACCATATGGCCATTGAATGTTTTGCAGCAAGGTGCTGATCCTTGTTTTCTCTCGGGCGACTCAGTGTTATCTTAGTCTCGGTTAAGTTATGAAGTGAGTTGTAGCAAAAGTCTAGTGATTTGAAGTGAAGAACATATGAAGCTTATTTTCTCAGAGACTTTTATTTATCCCACACATACTTTGTTAGCCTACTTTGACGACACAAAATGGTCATTATGGTATATGATTACAAAACTTTGATGTACTGAGAGAGTTTGATAACATTCAGATGTTGCTGTTTCAAATTCCTAATATGAAAAAAACACAACTATAATCAGTTGACTTGGCCATATTCAATGGCCATATGGTCATAACAATAGTATATAGGCTACCATAAGACAGATTCTGGGTCGACACAGACATACCCTAATATGGGTCTAATGGAATTAAACACAACTATAATCAGTTGACTTGGCACAGGTTGATAGAGACTGTGCTGAGATAGGCCTACACATTCTTCGTATGAGATGGCCCACAATAACAATAACAAATGATCACGTTTGCGCATGACTGACGTGTTTCATTTTTACCCCCAAAACGGAATAAAGTGTTAAGTGGGGTCATGTCATTTTGTTGTACATCAGTTACTGTTTCGAGGCTTGCATTTGCCCATGTTAAATTGTGATATCACCAGTTAACATGGGCGTATATTTCTCTCATATGTTAACCTGTGTTAACTTAGACTAAAAGTCCAATATATAGATAGAAATCAACACATCATGTCAGCGGTGTGTAGTGTTATAGATGACGTAGAAACTAGTCTGTTAACTTTTTTTTGTCCATGACGTCCAAGGTTCGAATCCCAGCTAGATCTCTAGTGCGTTGTTTTGTTTTATTTTTTCCGTTCATACAGTATGTGTCGTATTTGTGTGGATAATGCTTAAACGGACATGTATTACACATACACTGGTGATGTTTTCAGTGATATCCATTAATTTGTCTCACTTGCAAACACTTCGTGAAAATGTGAACCACTGGCACTCGAGGGGCGGAGGCAGAGCAGAACGCTCTTAAAAAGTAGGCAGGGCCTTGTTGAATATTCACTGATTTTATGCAAATATCACCAGTTAACATGATCATTATGGAGCTAAATCAGGGCCAAATGTTTTGTTAATTTGAAAAAAATATATATATAGTTGAAAAACTAAAGCTTGAAATTGAAAATGTAAGTTTTGGTCTAAAACTTGAAAATTAAAACCATGTATTTAAACTAAAAATAACTGTACTAATTTTTCTTTCAGTTTGAATAAAATTTAGATTAAATTCTGGAATTATTTTGAATAAATTATTCATTTTAATTTTCAGTTCCACATTTCATGTTTTCAGATTCAATGCAAGATTTGAAGCCATACAAAAAAATACGTTTTGAATCTGAAAACATGAAAGGTGGAACTGAAAACAAATATAAAAGTGAAAAATGAAAATTAATAATTTATTCAAAATAATTCAAGAATTTAATCTAAATTTTATTCAAACAAAGAAAAATTGGTACAATTATTTTTAGTTGAAATACATGGTTTTATTTTTCAAGTTTTAGACCAAAACTTAAAATTTTCAATTTCAAGCTTTAGTTTTTCAACTATATATATTTCTTTCAAATTAACAAAACATTTGGGCCTGATTTAGCTCCATAGATCACCAACTAAACTGGAACACTGGCCAGGCTGTCAAACTGGGCAGTTGATAACAACACAGGCCAAAACACAAACAGAAATTCCGCCACGGAACGGAAATTTCAAAAAGGAGAAAATACCGGCATTAGCATTGTTGTCAGAAAAGATAGTATTTCAACTTAGCATGTTTCCTTAATATCTGATGATGCATTGGGGACATTTTGGGATTTATTACAGTAAATATATTACATATTGGACCTTTAATCCATTAATTTCCTTACCAGCTCCATTCCTTCTTCCTTGTTTCCTTCAGCCACAGCACCACCTAGTGACACTAAGAGAGAACTGCACTGTAGCAGGGCCCCATGAGCCAACAGCACTCTGTTGTCCTTCATGCTTTGGAGTGAGATAAAGGCAGAAGAGGGCCCGTTTATGAAGCAATTACATTAAACGACAACTGAGTAAATGTAACTATTGCTGACTGTTGACACTTCTCTCACCTGCATGAGATGTAGTGCAGACACCATGCACACTCAATGGCAGGTGCCAGGCCAAACTTTGGGTCCGGAGTCAGGACTGATAACAAGTGTGAAGGTAAGCTGGAGGCAAGGACCATCCTGCAGACACAGAGGATGACTGTTACACAACAGTGTATATTGTGAGCTACGCCTCACAAGAGAAAAGATCTGAGAGAACAGCAATGACGCAAATAAACTGGTGTCATTACGGGATTATTTTCTCTGCTGCATCTTTGGCTTGGAGAAGCTGAGAGAGGGTGAATCCCACAGCTTCCACCACCGCAAGGTTATGTCTCTGGTTCTGGACACACACAGAAACATCAAGAGAGACATGTTGAAATTACTACATTTAACCTTGTGTGGCACCAGTTCAGATCTATGAGAGAAAGTAGATTTTTATTCAGTTTCTTTGCAAAAACTCTACAAATGATTGAACAAAGATTTACTGACATATTAACAAGGCGCAGTGAAGATATTGGTGTGACTCAGGTATTGTACAATGATGAAGATGAATGAATCTTGTTAAATTACCTCTATACAGTTGGCCAGAGCTGGTATGATTCCCTGGGCCAGGAGCTTCTCTTTCACAGCATCACTGTCTGGGCATAAATTACCTAGGGTGTAGAGACACAGCTCCTGTGTACACACGAACATACACACATGGAAAGTCATAAATCTCCTGCATAATAATTAGGTGATGGTATTACACAACACCTGCTATGAGAGGGTACTCACAGTGAACTTGGTGCTCTGGCCAGACAGGTAGGTGAGCAGGTAGGGGGTGGCAGGCAGAAAGGCTGGTGCCACGTTGGTGTGGGGAGAATGAGACAGCTCATGAAGACACCGAACAGCCTGCAGACGGCACGTAGCATCTGAGCCGGTGAGGAGACCAACCAGAAGATGCATACTATTCTCCTGCCTACAGCGAGGAAAGATTAATACACTGACATGACACATGAGAAACAGATATACAATGTCAATAACATCATTTAAACTAATTTGATGTGGCAATAAAAGTTACCACCATACTTGATGAAGGTGAGCTGTGCTGATGGGTCGCGGAGAGCTTTACTCAAAGCTTTCACGTGGGCCTCCCTCTCCGGCCCGCTGTGTTGAAGTTTGTGGAACAAACTGACCACGTCCTGGGGAATCGAGGAGCAGATTCAGATGGGAAGTTTTACCTTACCAACCCAAACATTATCTATCAGAACATCTGTCTTACCTGTTCCCCTGAGTTAGTGTCCATGGTGACCCCTGGCTGGTCCTCATCGTCATTCAGCAGGAGTCTCTTGCTCACAAGCTGTCTGTCTCTGCGGGCTTGTCTCAGTGCTACAGCGTTTAACGTAGACAAATATTACATCACCTTCAGCAAAGATGAAACGTCATCTGAAAGTAGCCCATTATACTTAACTCTTCAGTGTAAAGATGCCCTACAAACCACCAATCTGTCAAATTCAGAGACAAAGCTGCCCTGTGGATGATGAGTTACACATTGACTATAATCATGTCACAGTAGCTGGAGGAATTGCCGATGTCATTTTAACATCATGACTAGACATCAACTTGGATTTTTGTCCTCTATTATTATATAGATATGGTGTTATCTTCTCTTTACGGCTGTTAAAGTAATGTTGGTTTGCCATACCGTTATTAAAAAGTTGCCAATTATTGGCGTACCCAAAAATGTTAGCGTTACATGACACATGATCGACATCTCTGTACTGAATGTAGTACAGTTAAGTGACCCCCACTGACAGACTCTGAACCCCCCTTCACCCTCAGTCACTACACATCCTGGACTATTGTCCTGACCATTGCACATATTACAGATCACATACTGTGAACTTTTGTATATCCCTTGATTAATATGTTGCACGCCCTGCACAAAACCGTACACTTTTTTTTACCTTTCTCAAATGGATATATTGTACATATTTGTTATAATGTCTTTAACATATTTTTTAAATGCAAGATTTCTATTCTATATTCATAATTGACTGTTGCAGTTATTGTTTATTTCCTTGTCATGTTTATTGAATGCATTAAACACACCAAAGCAAATTCCTGGCAAGTGAAAACTTACTTTGGCAAAACATCTCATTCTATTTGTACGTCACTGAATGATTTCTCTGGGTTGATAACGAGTTCATGCTTTGTGATTGACATCATTACGTTATCTAATCTAACGTTAGCTGTAGCGTGAAGGAACCTCTTTTTCATTGCGTTGACAGGTAATGCAGCATAGTTACCTTTAGCCTGATTTTGCTAACTAGTTGTAACGTTAATGTGTTGATGTGACTGCTAACACGTTATTTAACACTCACCCTTTTCGTGCTCTCGCCTCTTTAACTTCAGCTCCTCCAAACTGTCGCCTTGTCGACCAGCTTTGTGGCCAACTTTTTTTAACCTCCACATTTGGTTATTTTGAGGTCAACAACTTGCAGTTAAAACAGTTAAATGTTAGTTTAGCTAGTTGTTTATTTCATGGTGGCAAATGTTATTGCAGCCAGTATGGTAGCCACCAAACAGAATTGAAGTTCTTCTTCGGTTTCTTTAGACGGACCTTTCAGCTGCTGCAGCGCCATCTAGTAGACACACAGGGCACAAACAGGTACTTGACTAATAACTTCTATATACAGTCTATGGTAAATACAGGGCTTCTTATATACTGTCTATGGCTGCAATTAACGATTATTTTCATTGTCGATTAATTTCCTTGTCTATAAAATGTAAAAAAGGTTAAAAATGTCAATCAGTGTTTCCCAAAAGCACAAGATGACATCCTTAAATGTTTTGTCCACAACTCAGATATATTCAGTGTACTGTCACAGAGCAGTGAAGAAACTAGAAACTATTTATATTTCAGAAGCTGGAATTAGAGAATTAATGTTTAATAGCTGACAACTAATTGATTAATCTTCGTAACTCTAACTGCCACTGCCCTCAAAAACAGACTTCAGGCAGACGGAGAACGTGCTTAAAAAACTATGGAGTTTAATTTGTATTAAAAGCAAAATGTACAATGCATATGCGAAAGCTTTATCAAACATTTAAAACTTTTGTTTACAAAATATGTTTTTCACAAACACAGGAATTTAACACAACATCAAATAGGCTTTTAAAACAATTGTCCACATATTTTTGAATAAATATAAAACTGGTGTTCTTTTTTTCTCCCCAAGAGCTGAGTTAATAGGCATATATTGAAGATTTACGACTGTGAAAACTTCCTGAGACGGAAAGAGAATGTGTTTAAGATCGACATTTTTCGGTTCAATCAATGACTGGATTTCACTCAAAGAAATATCATGAGAGGGATCATCCATTCCATTCAACAATCAGGTATAAATCCCTTTCATATATTCATGCCATTAAAATGGCAACATCAGATAAAACCATAGACTGTATATTAATGGACAGCGCATGTGTGACGTCACCCATTGGTTTGTGGAGATCTGCTATGAGTCGTCGAGTTTGCCGTTACGGGCGCAGCCATCCTGGTTGCGGATGTGACGATTTTAGACAAGAGGTGCGGTGAGGGAGGAGCTGCTTGCGAGTTTTTTTTTGCAGGATGGTAGGGGAAGACTCATCCCTGATTGGCTTGCCCTGACATCCTTACCCTAACCATAACCAATCCCACTCCTCTTGCCTAAACATAACCAACCCAACCAGAGCAGGCAACGAGTACTAGCCATTCAGGGATGAGTTCCCTAATGAATATTCATGAGTCTTCCCCCTATCATCCTGCAGAAAAAGAATTTCGCGAGCTGCTTACACTCTACGTTACGTTACACACTTTCACTGGCAATCACATCATAGCCACGCCCTAAAACACCCCCTGCTTTATCGCCGATTTTAAAATCAACAAGACCATAATTCAAAAAATTAACATCATTCTGTGTTGCAGAAGACTTAAAACTGGCAATTGAGAGCATAAACTCACTATGAAGATGTTTACTGAGGTAATAAATCAAGTGAGAAGTGGGTCACTTTCTCTTAGACTTCTACAGAAACCAAAATCCTTTTGCAACCACACGTGTCGCCCCCTGCTGGAATTCAGACAGAATGCAGGTCTAAGGCACTTCGCCGAACCGGATGTGTTGTCCATCAATATTAACAGTCTATGGATAAAACAGTGAAAAATAACAGCGGTGGCATAGTACACACAAAACAAATGAAAAAGATTTTTTTTAAATGTACCAAAATATAAAAAGTAATGTTCTCTTTACAGTTCTAAGTGATCCTTTCCATCCATTAAAATAGGATTAGAAATAAGGCGGACCGGATGTGTTGCCTTCATCCTTTGGTTCTGCAGCGATGAAGAATCAAACATCTTCACAACTCTTGGAGGATTTCTTTTTCTGTGAAGAATGACAGAAAAAGAAAAAGAAAAAAATTCAAGCAACTGAAGAACTATCTTCTAGTGCACAAAGGAATGAAGCACTGAAGCAGAGCGTTGGTGCCGACTAGGATTCTGGGATACCTTTTTGTGGCTGGTGTCACTTGAGGGCGTTTGGAGGGTTAGTGTGGCCGAAGCATCTTGGACAGAGACTGCAGGGGTTTCTGGGACCTCGGCTGATTTCAACTTGCTTTTTTCTGACAGAATGACAAATTAAAGGTGAATACAAACGTGCAAAAAAACCCCCAAAAAACTGCATTTTATCATGATTAAAGGAACACGCCGGCTTATTGGGACTTTAGCTTATTCACCGTATCCCCCAGAGTTAGATAAGTCCATACATACTGTAGCTGACGCTGGAAAGTGTATGTTCGTTGCCATGACAACACCGAAAATTAATATAAGTGATCTGTACGATTGCTAGGTGGTTTCAGTTTTATACATTATTATAAAACATTGTTCACTGAATTTCGAGTTCTGTCTGAGTTAAACTGAGTTGTATTTTGTCTTTTGGTATATTCAGTACGAACGACTTTTATTTTGGTAAGCTACAAGATTCAGCTACAAGGTAAGCTACCAGGGTAGTTATACATACTCTTCTCATCTCCGTGCGTGTTGTAACTCTGTCCGATGGCTCCACCAGTAGCTTAGCCTAGCACGGATCCTGAAGGTAATTGGTTCCAACTAGCCTACTGCTCCGAATAAGTGACAAAATAACGCCAACATGTTCCTGTTTACATGTAGGCCTGTCACCAAACAAATTTTGCTGGACGATAAATTGTCCCAGAAATGATTGCGATAAACAATAATATTGTCGTTCTGAGACCATTTTCATCTAATATAATGAAAATGACATAATAATGCAGGTACACTTTTTCAAAGATCAATAAACTTTTATTTATTTTTATTTCTAAAGAATATTTAACACTGGAATTGGAAGACATTTTAAATATCCACAGTAAATGAACAAAACAACCAAAAACAATAAATAAAATGGACTCTCAGTCTCCGTTAACAAAAAATGCACTTGAATAAAAACCAAACACAAGCAAAAACAATAAATAAAATGGAAATTTTTCCGGCCGCGATAATTTCCATTTAAAAATGATCGAGCTCATTTTTATTTATCACGCGATTAATTGATTTATTGCATATTGCGACAGGCCTATTTACACGTTGTGATTTGTAGTCACAGCGTGTACAAATAACAAGGTCACATGAGAAACAGCCATCTTCTAACCGTATATAAACTGAGAACTATATTCTCAGAAAGGCGAAGCACTGCTACTTCTGCTACTTGGGCGGAGTGATACAGTGGGGTAAAAAAGTATTTAGTTTTTTGTTTTTTTTGCCACCAATTGTGCAAGTTCTCTCACTTAAAAAGATGAAAGAGGCCTGTAATTTGCATCATAGTATTCATTATCAATGTGATAATCCAGAAAATCACATTGTAGGATTTTTAATGAATTTATTTGCAAATTATGGTGGAAAATAAGTATTTGGTCAATAAGAAAAGTTCATCTCAATACTTTGTTATATACCCTTTGTTGGCAATGACAGAGGTCAAACGTTTTCTGTAAGTCTTCACAAGGTTTTCACACACTGTTGCTGGTATTTTGGCCCATTCCTCCATGCAGATCTCCTCTAGAGCAGTGATGTTTTGGGGCTGTCGCTGGGCAACACAGACTTTCAACTCCCTCCAAAGATTTTCTATGGGGTTGAGATCTGGAGACTGGCTAGGCCGCTCCAGGACCTTGAAATGCTTCTTACGAAGCCACTCCTTCGGCGGTGTGTTTGGGATCATTGTCATGCTGAAAGACCCAGCCACGTTTCATCTTCAACACCCTTGCTGATGGAAGGAGGTTTTCACTCAAAATCTCACGATACATGGCTCAATTCATTCTTTCCTTTACACGGATCAGTCGTCCTGGTCCCTTTGCAGAAAAACAGCCACAAAGCATGATGTTTCCACCCCCATGCTTCACAGTAGGTATGGTGTTCTTTGGATGCAACTCAGCATTCTTTCCCCTCCAAACACGACGAGTTGAGTTTTTACCAAAAAGTTCTATTTTGGTTTCATCTGACCATATGACATTCTCCCAATCCTCTTCTGGATCATCCAAATGCTCTCTAGCAAACTCCAGACGGGCCTGGACATGTACTGGCTTAAGCAGGGGGACACGTCTGGCACTGCAGGATTTGAGTCCCTGGCGGCGTAGTGCGTTACTGATGGTAGCCTTTGTTACTTTGGTCCCAGCTCTCTGCAGGTCATTCACTAGGTCCCCCCATGTAGTTCTGGGATTTCTGCTCACCGTTCTTGTGATAATTTTTACCCCACGGGGTGAGATCTTGCGTGGAGCCCCGGATCGAGGGAGATTATTAGTGGTCTTGTATGTCTTCCATTTTCTTATAATTGCTCCCACAGTTGATTTCTTCACACCAAGCTGCTTACCTATTGCAGATTCAGTCTTCTCAGCCTGGTGCAGGTCTACAATTTTGTTTCTGGTGTCCTTTGACAGCTCTTTGGTCTTGGCCATAGTGGAGTTTTGAGTGTGACTGTTTGAGGTTGTGGACAGGTGTCTTTTATACTGACAGCAAGTTCAAACAGGTGCCATTAATACAGGTAACGAGGACAGAGGAGCCTCTTAAAGAAGAAGTTACAGGTCTGAGAGCCAGAAATGTTGCTTGCTTGTAGGTGACCAAATACTTATTTTCCTGAGGAATTTGCAAATAAATTCATTAAAAATCCTACAATGTGATTTTCTAGATTTTTTTTTCTCATTTTGTCTCTCATAGTTGAAGTGTACCTATGATGAAAATTACAGGCCTCTCTCATCTTTTTAAGTGGGAGAACTTGCACAATTGGTGGCTGACTAAATACTTTTTTGCCCCACTGTATGCTTGCAGTACCTGAGAAGCCCCGAGCAGAGAGTAGCAATGCTTCGCCTTTCTGAGAATATAGTTCCCAGTTTATATACGGTTAGAAGATGGCTGTGTCTCATGTGACCTTGTTATTTGTACACGCTGTGACTATACAAATCACAACATGTAAACAGGAACATGTTGGCGTTATTTTGTCACTTATTCAGAGCAGTAAGCTAGTTAGAACCGATTACCTTCAGGATCCGTGCTAGGCTAAGCTACCGGTGGAGCCGTCGGACAGAGTTACAACACGCGCGGAGATGAGAAGGGTATGTATGGACTTATCTAACTCTGGGGGATACGGTGAATAAGCTAAAGTCCCAATAAGACGGCGTGTTCCTTTAATGTGACTTATCTACTCACTTTTCTTCTTCTCTGTTGGAGGACTTGATGTCTCGGGGTCAGGTGGAGGTAGTGGTTCTTCTGTGTCATTATTTTTCAATGATGAGTCCTTTTTCTTTTTCTTCTTCTTCACTTCAGTCATCTGCTCTGGCGTTTCCTCTCCGTCACCGCTCTCCGATTTATTTGCCATCGTTGTATTTTCTTCAACTGTCTGCTCTGACATCTCCTCATTATGACCACATTTGTGCTTTTTTCCCCTCGTCGTTCCTTCACCTATCTGCTCTGAATTTTCTTCATCAGGTTTCTCCTTTTTCTTCTTCTTTGCTTTCTTTTCTTGAACTACCGGCTCTGAAGGTCCTCGGTCTCCTTCTACTGTTTGCGCTGAATGTTCCTCACTACCAGCTGTCCTTTTCTTCTTTGCTTTCTTTTCCTCAGCTACCTGCTCTGAATTTTCCTCACTGTCCGCTGTCTTTTTCTTCTTCGCTTTCCTTTCCTCCGCTGTCTGCAGTGGATTTTCATCACTGTCAGTTTTCTCCTTTTTCTTCTTCTTGGCCTTCTTTTCTTGCACCATCGGCTCGGAAATGTCCTCGTTCTCAACATCCCCATTTTTGTTCTTCTCGATGTCTTCTTCCGTCTTGCTCATTTTACTTTCTCCCTTTGTTCCTTTTGCCCTTTTCTTCTCCTCTGCAGGTTTATCAGCAAACTCTTGCTCTGTGACTACGGTCTTCTTCTGCTCGTCACTGTCCTTGTCGTCTCCACCGGCCTCATTTGGATTCTCTTCCACCTTATCTTCAGTCATCTCCTTTTTCTTCTTCATCTTCTTCTTCTTCGTCTTGGGCTCAGACGTTGTCTCATCTGTTTTTTCTTCACTCTGGGTCACATCTTTTTTTCTTTTCTCTTTCTGTGGTGTCTGTTTTGACGGGGAGAGAGTGGACGCTGCTGTCCTGTCCTCTACAGCGTTGAAGCTTTGCTCTTGGCTCGGGTGGGCAGACGAGGTCACAAGCGAACTCTTCTTTGGCCTGCTCCTCTTGGGTTTACTATTCTTTGTTGCCGTTTGCGTCGTGGCTTTCGCCTCCACCATTTCATTCTTTCCGACCGTGCTGTTATTCTGTTGAACTGGCGTGTCGGTTTTGGCAGGAGGCTTGGCCCGGGGCTTCCTCACTCTCTTTTTAATGGCTGGCGGTGCAGACGAGTCCAGAGCATTGATGGTGTCCATCTTGGCCATGTCCGACTCTGTGGACAGAGTAAACAGGGTGAAGACATGGAACAGACATTGCTAGGTGGCACAAATGCGTAAAAGAAAACATCAACGGCAGCCACACGGCTACACAGCTCTGTTAGTATGACATCACCGTTTCCCATGGTGGAGTCGTTCACTGGGGGTGTTCTTGTCTTTCTCCCTTTAAGTGAGAGGCCCCAGCTTTCCCTGTCTTTTTATTTCCCACCATGTCCTACATTTCATAATCCTCTTAATGATCTCAACCTCACCACCCTTCATTCTGTCTCTTTCAAATGTAAACAACACAAATTACCTAGAGTGTCTGGCTATCTGAACTGGGGGTCAGCCCAATGGTCCCACAGCCCTATGTTCCCACATTTCTAAGATTTTTTTTTAAATTAGGCCCTATGTTAGGGTTACATTCTATCTGTAGTCCATTACTACTGGATAATAAGTTGGGTGTAATTGGCTACCAAATTGGGAGAAAGGGGGATACAATCTGATACACATTTATGAAAAAGCAAATGTGGGAACATAGGGCCTAATTTTGAAAATAATCTTAGAAATGTGGAATTAAAAAATTAGAAACTGTTTCCGTGCTTGGTCTTTGGACATATTAGCAGTATCTTACAAACCCCAATTACAATGAAGTTTGGACATTGTGTAAAATGTAAATACAAACAGAATACATGATTTGTCAAATCCTTTTCAACCTATATTCAATTGAATACACTACAAAGACAAGATATTTAATGTTAAATCTGATCAATTGTATTGTTTTTTTTGTTCATTTTGAATTTGATGCCTGCAACACGTTCCAAAAAGCTGGCACAGGGGCATGTTTACCACTGTGTTACATCACCTTTCCTTTTAACAACACTCAATAAGAATTTGGGAACTGACGACATTAATTCAGTGGCACCTACCTGTCATCTGCAAGACCATTTTCTTCCATTTATCGACATCCAGACTGCTGTCAGAGTCTGAATCATCTCCTCCAGCGGCCACCAACTTGTCTTTTGTTTGGGTCTTTGATTTTTTCGCATTGGTGACATTTTCTGCAGATTTACCTTCACTTTTTTTCCTTTTCGCTGGCACAGACTAAAAAGAAAAGAAAAGAACAGACTAATTAGTAAAAAAAAAGTTAATGAACATGAATCGGACCAGTTGTTGGTTAAATGTTGGCTTAAATGTTGCATTCAAAAATAAAACCAAAATAAGAAATCACCTTTTTTTGTGTCTCTGCTTTGTTTGCAGGTTTGTCCTTCTTTTTTTTTGGAGTGGCTGTACATAAAAAGTTTGTAGAAAGGGTTAAAAAAAAGTATTCAAGTGCACAACCAGATTATCATTGCATAATAAACAATAGATCAGAAGGGTTTTAGATAGGAGGAAAAACCAAAGTCATCCTAAAACAAGTTGGAGGCAAAAAGAAATGAAAAGGGAACTAGTCTGACAAATCAGACCTCTCAACAGCCACCCACATCTCCAGTTTTGATAGGATGCAAACATGAAAAAGCAATTCAATCTAATTATCAAACTATGCACAAACAGTTGGACCATTTCCATGCTGTGTAAGATTGAAGAAAGAAGCAGTCATACCCTTAACTGGAGTCCCTTTGGCTGACTCCGGCTGCTTTTTCTTTTTTGAGTCCCTGGCGGGAATAGAAACAATACTTGGCACACATGTCATCACTACCAACAAAGTCAAATTGAGATGTTTGATTCCTGCATTAAGAAATCATACTCACTTTAACCACGAACTGTAGATGTCCAATAATGTTGCAGATGTTTTTTTCTCCCCCTGCAGGAAAATAACAAAATCTAAATATCAAACCATGCAATGATTAGGCAGTTAATTAGGTATACTATTTAATACCATTATACAGTCCTGATGTTGATAGCCTTACTAGCACGAGAATATTTTTTCAACATTTCCACATGAATCAAATTCACAGATCTGTTTTTGACATGTCATTGCAATTATTGTTATGCAGTGGAGCAAGTAATAATGTGATATTACTCAATCTTGTGTTTGACAGAAAAGGGCGTGGTTTTTGTTCATGTTGGTCATGTCTGCCCAATAGGAAAGTGCTCTGTGTTTACCCAGTTTGGAGAACCTCTGCACTCAACTACAGTAAGGTTAGATTTAGCTGGCTGGGCCTTATGAACTAAAGCTATACTGGCAACTCGTGTTATTCATTTAATCTTTTAAAATGTCCCACATTAAGTTTTAACTATTTTAATTTGAAACACCTGTTATACACTTGCCATTCTTTTCTCTCTCACAATTTGAACTGCTGAAAAAACACATGATGTGGGCAGCACTTAGGTCTGTCTACGCATGTCATAATTACTGTGAAGCCATTTTGAAGACCTAATCACCAGCAACATTACTAGGTCCTGACTGGCTGACAATAACAGCTCCTAAATGCATTCCCCCCCAAAAAAACATGAATGCACATGAAACAAAAATACAGTGGGATGAACAGAAGACTAGCAGTTTGAAAACTACTGCAATGATTGTGGGAGTTAACTCTGAAAGAGTGTAGGAGTGTAAGTAAGCACACTATTACACTATATTTTAAGCAATGTTATTCATTACTCATAACAACGTCTGTGTGACGATAACTGGACAGTCCCTCCAGGATTTCGCGGCCTTTTTTGAGATTGTTGCGGCCCAAAATGCCTGATTTCGTGGGAGCTTTTGTAAAAAAATTGCGATAAAAGTTGCGATGTTTTTTGTATGCTTGTTGCAATGAAGTTGCGGGAGACAGTGAAAGTTGCGATTTTTTTTTGTATAGTTCTTTCAAAATAAAAAAGGAAACCTGTTTTGGGGAGAATACAATTACTCTGGGCTGAGATTTCCTAGTAACTTTACCAAAAAGGCTCAGGATGCTGTAAATGTTGGTATAATATGAAAATGGCTGGTGGATTTAAGACAAAAAATAATAATTTATTGAATGAATACAATTTGAACATATCTGTCAGTGGCTTGTTGATCTTTACATCGTTAGTTATTTTCCTATCCTGGCCTGGGACACACATTCATACGGTTTGATAATACTGACTTTAACTTATCATTGCACTTACAATAACGAGCGTAGCTGTCCTCAATTTAGGTCATCGTGTGTCGTCTCATCTCCTTTTTCTCCTGCATCCACCGTGTGTGTGTTGTTTGTGTGTGTGTGTGTGCAAGCGTCAGTCGCGGGGGGTACGGAGCAGTAGTCCCACCCGCTGCAGAGAGCCGACAGCCAGGATGGAAACGGCAGCAACTTCAGCGACTTTTAAATCGTTAAAGTCTACATTGATGTTAAAATGTATCGGACAGTCTGAAATGTTTTGCACGGTCTTTCGCTGTACTTTGTGTTGGTAAATGAGTCACACACACGTCTCGTCTTCATATCAAAAACAAGGAAATGATCAACCCGTTCTCACTCCCGATTGGTCACTGGCTCTCTCGAGGGCACGTGGGACTGCTGTGATTGGTTGAAGTCGCGGGAAGCGTCAGGTTATTGGTCAAATGTGCAGAAAAGTTGTGGTGATTGGTCAAAATTGCAATTTGTCGCACCAAATTCCCGGTGATTGGTTGAATTCGCGTGAATTGACGCGATCGCGACATTGCGAAATCCTGGAGGGACTGACTGGAGGATAGTTTAACGTGTGCAGTGTTTCCTTTAGGATTTTTTTTTAGCAGTGGGGGCAGGTCCACACCCTGCCATGAAACGGAACTGACACTTCGCTGCAACACAAACTAATATATTTATTCACCTCTATTCACACACACAATGAGGCATATTTTCTGTGATTAAACTGTATTTTTGAGTTACTATATAGGCCAACTTTGATCTTGACATATAGGCTAAGCATTCTGTAGCAAATAACAATAAACCCACTATTAATTACATTATCTTAATGCAGTGTAAATACTTCAGCATGTAAATAATGCACCTAAAATACAAACGTGGGCGAGGGCGTTAAGCAATCGCTATCGAATCATCCAAAAAATCCTCAACAATAAACCACGTTAAGCTTTTTCACGTTATGACTTATAAACCCCATGAGAACCGCGGGGAGTCAACCCACAGCCGCTCCGCTGCCCTGCTGAAAATGTGAATCAGAAACACTTAATGTCAGATAACGTCCACAATAATTGGAGTTTGGGTTCGCTTTTTTGACAGTTTTCAGTGGTTATGAGGAGCAATACGAGAGAGAAATCTGGTGATGATTGATCGTTGTTTAGGTACATTAAACCACGTTAAGCTTTTTCCTTACATAGGCTCTAATGAAGCAGAAACGCTTAATGTCAGATAACGTCCATAATAATTGGAGTTTCAGTTTGGGTTAGATTTTTTGACAGTTTTCAGTGGTTATGAGGAGCAATATGAGAGAGGAATTTGGTAATCATTGATCATTGTTTACGTACATTAAACCACGTTTTTATTCAATAGTAAGCTACAGGACAGCGTCTTTCAAAACATGACCTGCGCAAAAGAGAAAAAAAAAAAAATAATGAATAAGTCATTGTACCCAGCACTTCTGGAAATGTACTTCCGAATGCGTCTCTGTCTCCAGCACATTTCAAACCAAACTGACGCCCATGCGTGGGGGGCAGAAATGTTGCCGTGGGGGGCCGCCACGGTCAAATCAACATAGGCCTAGAGGAAACACTGGTGTGACAAAATACTGTTCAAGACTCAAGACTGTAAAAAAAAACTAAAGTCATTGTACACTTAACAGATAGTAAGGCAGCTTTGACACAGGCAATTCAACTTCTCAAGTTAATGATCACTGGGAGTGTTTCCATTTTCAAACCGGAAACATTGACGCAAACTCCACCAGTTACAGGCTACTTTACACAATATGTGTGTGTGTGTGTGTGTGTGTGTGTGTGTGTGTGTGTGTGTGTGTGAGAGAGAGAGTAGCGTTGTGTTGTTGACCTGTAGGCTGTGCCTCTGTAGCTCATCTGCAGCTGAGTGGAAACCATGCTCCTTCAAATGGCGGTAGATCAGATGGGTCAGCTCGTGCTTTGATGCGTCCACTGACATGTTCGACACACGAAGACAAAATAAACACGCAAAAGTCACGTCTAACTTAAAAGTATATTCATATTAAAACAAACTGTACACACACTGCAGAGTCACTGCTACTCCACTTACTGAAACAAGCATGTTAGCATGTTGAACTCTGAACTCAGGACGTGGTTCCTTTTACCGCTGCAATGCACCATGGGATATGTAGTTCCGCGAAACAGCCCATATTCAGCCAGGTCTTTTCCTTTCTTTTACTGTCTATGGTCTTTTCAGGGTCTTGTGTAGTTTCTGGTCGGATTCTTTTTTTGACTGTCTGGGCACAGTCTGTT
Organism: Sander vitreus; assembly: GCF_031162955.1. Taxonomy (NCBI): domain Eukaryota; kingdom Metazoa; phylum Chordata; class Actinopteri; order Perciformes; family Percidae; genus Sander; species Sander vitreus. Next base: position 18,739,354 of record NC_135864.1, read on the forward strand.
GTTTCACCTTTATTTGCTATTTTAAGCAGAATATCACACTGGCCCCAGTATTAAATTGCCATTCACACCAACCAACAAAGACCCTTTCTTTTTCAATTTTTATTTTTTATTTTGAACCTGCTCGTTACTTTCCTTTGATGTTGCTCAATTTCAGCTCAGTTGCATATCCTGTCACTTGTTAACAGATGAGCGACTCCCTTAAACCAGTCAAGGCCTGATTTGGATCAATCTAATCTTCTAGGTAATTTTCCCCTGGGGCAATCTTTTACAGATTTTTAAGAGATCATAGTGATCTGTTCTTTTTTTTCTTTTTCTGGCAGCCTCCTGAAGGAGGCTTCTTCAGGATTTTCTACAGAGTTGGTTTGTGGTGGCTCCACATCATTGACTATAATGTTGGCATACTTGGCTCTAGTAAAAGTCAAGCAACTGATCTGATGGCTTGTTCTCATTTTGTTTAGATTTTGTTGTTCATTTAGTATCTACCTTTCAAAATGTCAAAACAATTAGTCTACTTGTTCTTGGAACTTTTACTTCTGTCCTGGATGACAAAGATCCCCTAAAATCATAGTATAACAAAAACCTTGTCAAGTGACCAGTAGTGGAGGATGTATTCAAATTATATTCATTCAATAGCTTACTTAAATAAAAGTATGAACGTGTTATCAACAAATTAAGGCAGCGTGTTGTCTGTAGTTGACTGCCTGTCCCTGTTAAAGGTGCATAACTGAACGGTGGCATTTAGTGAGCAAAGCAAGCCCTGATATCTCCAGCTGTGATGACTGTGTGCACACACAAAAAGGTGAGAAATAAAAGAGAGGACCAACATAGACCACTAGGCCATACTTTGGGAAATAACACCGACATTATCCTGTAAGTCCTTAAATAAACTGCCTCTTCTTGTCCCTTCTGGCTGCCATTTAAGTTGTTTCTCTTGTGGGTCTAGGTTTCTTGACTCAGCTCTCTTCTCAAATCTCTTCATGTTGTAAAAACATCCTTTAACCTCAGAACCAGACAATCCACAAGGTAAGTCAAATTGACAAATCAGACTAACTTTTCAAAGGCTGCCAGGAAGGTCGATCTTCTGTTGATCAGGTGTATTTGGATAAATGCATGTCTTTTTTTTCCGGCTGGTGGTGTCTGGGCAGTGGATCTGAGAGAGCTGGTGGTGAGACAAGTTTGGGTCAAACTGGAGGAGAGTATTGGGTAAGCAGAGGGTCAGCAGGAGCAAACAGCTGAAAGAGTCCCATTCATGGAGCAAAACCAGGAAAGGAAAGCAGTGTGTATTCCAAACTCAACGTCAGTGCTCAGGGGGTCTCACCGAGCTTGACACACACACACACACACACACACACACACACACACCACGGGTTTGGCAAAACTGCGTTGGTTATGAGGCTGACTCAGCTCCCATTCGTGTTGATGAGACAGACCACCAAGGATTTATGGAAGAATAACAATATGTAAAATGGGAAATGTAATACGTCCTCCTCCACTTTTCTTCTAAATGTCATGATATATTAAACAAACAACTGATAGGTGTTAAAGTAAATAGTATTTTAGAGAAGGAGGTAAAGTTATCAGAGATGCAGAGGAGACCAAATAACTTTACATCCTTGATCACAAGAAAAAAAAGAAGCTGGACATTTCCCTCGGCTTTGATGACATGTCGCAGTAAAAATATTTGCACAGGTTAGCCTTGTAAATGGCACTCTGTTTCACAGCAAATAAATCTACTTTACATTCCACATGTTTAGCAGCTCACGTCTGCGCTCACTCTGCAGGTAATTACCTACAACTATACCCGGTGAGATTTGTTATTCCTGGGGACCTTTACTATGTCACAGCCTGCCTTTTTGAGCAGTAGTAAAACAGCTGTAAGTAGAACACTTTAAGATGTATTAACATCTCGTTCTAAAAGATTATGACTGATTGCTTCATTAATTAAAAAGCAAGAACCCTTTATGGAAATTTCAAATACACCTACACACAAAGTCCCACAGTGATTGTTCATTGAGTGCAGGGACGGGCACAGACCGAGTGACTCATAACTCTACGCTAAAATGTCTCAGAGGAGTTTAAACCAGCTGATGGAGGCCACAATGATGTTTTCAACCTGGTCTCATGGGATATAGGCTACGTACCTCTGGCCACGTTTTTGCAGCCATAAGCGGAGTTTGACATTCGAGCCAGGGGGGGGCAAAAAAAAACTCATTGTAGCAGCTGAGACCTGGCCTACCACTTGGGGAACACAGCACGAGCACATAAGGACAAAACAAACATGCTAAATAAACATATGTTTATTTTTAAAGAAGATTTTAAATTACATTGTAACAATTTAACAACTCGCCTTTATGAAATCCAATCACGGCACGGCTGTCTTGGAACACAGTAAACAGGCGGTGGCAAACTGCCCCGACACTTAAATTCAACTAAAATGTAACAGTGAGCAATCAGTGTTCGACCTCCAGTCTGTTGAGACGCTTCTCCAAACGCAGAAACCAAGCGCAGTCACACCATAAAACGTTAAGACACGTTGAGATAAAAGATCCGTATTTTGCCGTAATCCAATGACACGGAAAAAAAAGTAATCCACAGCGATCAGTAGATCCACCTCGCCGTTTAAACAATGTGGAATAAAACGTATACAAGTCAAAATCTACACAAAACGCGCAATCAATTAGTAAGTTGACAGCAAATGTATATACATGGCATTTAGGAAACCTTTATTACAACGTTGGCACGGTAAGATGTCCAGACTAGTGCAACAGTAATTTTCGTTTTTTGCGTCCTGCATATGCGTCGACTATGGTCTCAGGTGAGAGGCAGAGCCATTTGTTTTTACTAAAGCAGTAGGCCTATATGAAATCAGATGTATTACCTACCACCATTTAGTGGTTTTGTGTTATAAATACGTACTGTCAGGTAGCCTATATTCTGCCAGAGTTTTGAGAAACAAATGTCCACTGGAGGTGCTAAAGAGAAGAACTGTAATGTGGCTGAAATGGGTTGTACTTTTAATCAACATTATTTTAAGGCAGTTTTTTTTAATGACACTTATCACTTAGCACAAATTTCAAACTAATGTATTTTAATTAGAAGTAGCTTATATTTCGTGCCTGTACCACATATTGTTTCTGTCAGAAAACATACTCAACTTTACTAATGATGGACTGCCACAACAGCAAAAAAGTAAAGTAAAGTAAGTAAACAAAAAAATAAATAAAAACAAAGTTTATTTAGGTTTTTTCTCCAGAGGGGTAACTCAGCCAACAAGGGCAGACGGGCTGTTGCCCGGGCAACATTAGCCTGTACCTGTGCATGTCCTTTTCAGATGTCCATCCAGGTGGCTCTGCTAGAGGGTCGTAATGAAGTGTTGTGTCTGGCCTTCCTGCCCAGCTGCTGCTGCAGATCCACAAGAGCCAAATCAAACACACCTTCAGTCTGGGGCTGAGGCCAGCACTGGAGCCCCGGACTGCCGCCTCACGTGTGAGGTCCCACCTGGTACGACATGATGTGTGGATGTTAAAACTGTTGCATATACGGATTGAAACAGCGCATCTGTTTTTTGCTAAATGTTTTTTGCACTGCAGATCTACTGAAAGTGGAGGCTGTGGCCGTTGAAGCTGACATGGTAAACCACATCGACTCTTAGCATGTGGCTTACCCACACCCACACCCACACCCAAATCTCATAGAACATGAAGACCTGGTTTAAGATTAGTTGTTACTTTATTTTGCTGTTATTAATATATATTTGTCTTATCTTTACAAAGCCAAAACAAGTCACTGCCTATTTGGTCCAAGTTGAATTCAGACCAGTGAAAACAGCTTTTCAAATTAGCAGTGCAGTAACAGAGCAAAGTAAATTGTAACTGCACACTGACTGCACTTTGTCACAGATAAACTGCCAACTAGACAGCTTAAGCAGAGTGTGCTATACAGTATCAAGGGAAAGCTAGCTGGTGGTGCCATAGCTAGACTTAGCTAAACTAAAACTACTGTGTAATTTGACATGCTGTTATTAGTCTGAATGAAGCCGGGGGCTTTGAAATTCAGTTTCTCATTCCACATAACTAAATGAAGCCAGAAATCCAACCATGATGGGAAAATCCAAAGAAAGGTTGTATCTGCACCCATGCATCTCTGTTTTTAGGTATTTTAGGGGTAAAATAATTAACCTTAAAAAGCATTAAATGAAGGAATTACAAAGTTTCTATCTATCATGCAGTTTGCAAGCTAGCCAGAACACTTTAAAGCGCCCATATTATGCTCATTTTCAGGTTCATAATTGTATTTTAAGGTTGTACCAGAATAGGTTTACATGGTTTAATTTTCAAAAAACACCATATTTTTGTTGTACTGCACAGCTCTCTCTCACTGCTGCAGATCCTCTTTCCACCTGGTCTCTGTTTTAGCTACAGAGTGAGACCTCTTCTTCTTCTTCTGTACTATCTTTGATTGCACTCGCACATGCAGTAGCTCAGATGTAGATCATGTCAGCTAGCTAGCTCCATAGACAGTAAAAGAAAGGCCGTTTCTCCAACTTCGGTCAGTTACAAGGCAGGATTAGCTGGGAGACTTTTAAATGAGGGTGCACATGTAAGTAGTTCTTTTGTAGATTATGGTGAACTGGTGTGTGTTGTAGCAGTGCTTTGCTATTGAGAACGAGGTAGCATGCTAGCGTTAGCGTTAGCATGCTAACACTACGAGCTAACGGTTGTGGTTAGCCAGCACGTTTCGGCTTGTGACGTCACACGCCGTATCTCACTCAAAACAGCATGGATGGATTTTTTTCAAAGTTGGTATGCGTGTGGAAGCACCAGAGACACAAAAGAACACCCCAAATCCCAGAAAATGTGTTTTTTTCATAATATGGGCACTTTAAACCTTTATCTCTCAACATCTGTACTTCTGTAGCTACTGCTGTCTATAGGGCAATATAATCATTGACTCTTGCCCTAAAATGATGGGATTTGATGAAGGGATGTTGAAAAATTATAACAGATGAAAAAAGAGATGTTGATCAGACTCTCGAAACAAAGGTACTTTTGTACATAGTAGAGGGGCGACAAGCTGAATACAGACCTATTGAAGTGAAGGTTTTTGGCCCAAGGTTGGCGCACAGGAAGAAAGAAAACCTCCATCCACTCTCACTCAGATTAGAAAATTGGGCAAAGAGGGGGAGAAATGTGCAGGTTTACTGGCAGGGCTGCGTTGATTAGAAAGAGGGTAGTGTTCATGGCAAAGGGGAGCAGCTGTATTCAGTAACAGCCCCTCTTCCTTTAGCCAAAGCCAACATCTGGTGCCGACCAACACAGAGCAGCAGCAGCAGCAGCACCCCCAGCCTCTGCTTCCCTTTCAACTCATTGTATTTTATGGTTTCCCAGAAAAAGGCGTAGAACCTGGTCAGAAATTGGCGTACAAGTAAGAAGATGCTGTGAACGTGTATGTCTGTGTTTGTTGGAGTTGGTTAAAACTAGTTCTTGGAGCTAATACACATATGAGTTTATACTGCTCTTGCGTTTTGTTCATTACGTTTATACTCTTGATCTGACAACAGAAGAAAATGTAAAAGGTTTTGAAAAGCTACTTGTGCCTTTTTCTAACTTCATTCATGAGCCCCCTGTAGTTTGAAGTAAGGAGCTCCTGTTTTATATATCCTCTTTCAATTAAGAAGTGGAGAAAAGGAAGTGTTGTTAAATTTACGATGTTCCACGAAACTCTGTTCATATCCTCTAGAAGATGTTAGATAAATGGGGAGGGTATACTGCACAACTAACAAACACACCACAGATGTTCACCGCACAATAAATGCAACTGAGAGAGTTTTCATAGTAGCTTGATTTCAAAGTCACATCTATCTCCATTTACTGTAGTAAAGATATATTTTCCACTCAGAACCTCACTTTGAAATCGTCCTTTTCATATGTAGTCATTTAGGAAAGCAGGAGAGAGTGTTCAAGGAGATGAAAAGACTGAACTAAGAGTCTGAGAATGCGATCTGCAGTTTAAACTTACATTTCCACTGAGTCACAAATGGGTTAACAACAACTCAACATGACTGGTTCATTAAAGGAGAGTGCCCTTCTTCAGTGTGATTGCCCAATGTTTCTCTGATGTTTGGTAGGATTTTTGCGAAGACCTTCGGCTGTCCAAACCGTTCCCTCTAGGAAAACTACATAAATAAACACAAGCGTGTAAAACTTCAGGTGCAGCTCAATAATTTTTTCTTCTCTTGACTTGCCCTAAACTCAAATGATGCTTTTGCTTCTGGGCAAACATCCCCAGCCGCAGCTTCATGCCCTTTACGGGAGGCTCTTACTTCCTTTGGCTCCCCCCCGACCTCCATGCCCACAAGTCTCTCCGTTACCAATATCAACATTTGCAAGGTGTGATGTTTTACCTTCCAGTGTGTGTTTCTATGTGCAGGCCATGTTTCACTTCAACTTTAAGTTATTCAAAGGATTTAGGGTTTAATGTGAAAATGATATTTGGAAATATACCACAGTGAATGTACAGAAGCTGATAATATTTGGGCCTCTTATACAATCAATACAGTATTTTAGGATTAGATTGCACAAAACCCATGTAGTGTGCCATGGTGTCACACACTTCACGAGGCCATGATGGGATGCTAGATTTTTTTTCACCTAGTTTGGCAGTATGTAAGCTACAGCGTGTTCCATGACATCATGGTCGTTAATATTTCTGATCCTGTAAGTCTGGGCCCTCCTGCCTGGCCACCTTCTCACATCATACAGGATGTGAAGTTTGCCAACATGTGGTCAAAATGTTACAATTTAGCACATAAAAATATGAAGTTCTTTCAAAATGACATATGAGAAACTAGATGTTTTTAGTGGCTTGCCATAGTGAAAGACAACATGGTCCGGGTTCAATGTGTAGATTGTCGTGACTCTTGACAGGGTCACGGTAGGAGTTTAGGGCAACATGATCACTTAATTGTGACCATCTTAAAAGACATAAATGTTATGTTGCCTCACCTCATATGCTACATTATTAGCCATGTTCCTTAAAAATCGATACAATCGAAAATTGATTTACATATCCTTCTTTACAAATGAGTGTCCTTAATTCCTTGTTTCATGACTCTCCACAGAACTTCCTTGGTTCCCAGTTAATCTGCAGCATGTTGTAGGTCTACAGACAACATGCTGTCGGGTAATACGTTCACACAGGAGCTGTGGCTGAGGCTGTGCAGTCCTGCTGCTCTCTGTTGACCTGCTGGATGATTTGTAAAGTGGCTCTTTGAGGCCTGGTTGGAGATGTTATCAGAGTCTGGGAAGCCTGCTCTGTCTCTCTCCTCGGGTCTGCAGCACTCATAAAACAGCAGGAATAATACGAGAGTGTTGGTGAGTGCAGGGGAGTGGAGTGAGGAACAGTGTCCAGGATTGTGTCTGTAGGGCCCCGTAGCTGCCCACAGACTCAAATCTCCCTCACACATCGTGTTTTTCTGAGCGAGGGTCTTTCTGTGGAGTCTCTGTCACCCACTGCTAAACCAGGTCAGATGGGAATGTTTTTTTTTTTCTTGGTTTCTAGTAATTCGTAAAGTGTGCAGTGTGGTTCATTGAAATCCAACCATGAAATGGCAGGAGTGAAGAGCAGAGTGCATGGAGTGAGGCTTTTTATTCTGTGTTCATGGTTGAAGCTGCTTTTACACTGAATGGCGCAAAATGTGAACATTTGCAACTGATTCGTGAGGTTTTTCAGAAGAATATCTAAATTTAGCAAACATATCAGTGCCAACTGCCTAGATATATTAAAATGATACCACAAGAGATCAAATATGAGATGTAAACTCACTATTGGATGCAGGAGAAACATCACAATCTGTGAGTGTTTTTGGGTGCTAGGGGGCTGATGTTATTTCAGTGAGGCAGCGGGGCAAAGAGGCGGAGTTAATGGGACCACAAGGGAAAGTGAAATCTTTTCAAAGGAGGCTGAAACAGTTTGGAGAGTGTGTAAGTATGGAGGTGTAGCTTTTCTTTCTGATTGCTGGACTGCATTTCAGTGCCAAGAGTTTGAAATGTGTTCACCCTCAGCCTCACTGCACAATGATTTGCTGACAACATACTGAAAACTTAGTTTAGCTTAGTTTAACTGATGTCAAGTGTCACAGGAACCATGGCAACAACAGCTCTGACCGGGTTCTCTATGATGAGCTTGCTCAGCCTCGGGTACCTGACCTGGGACCTGAGTCTGAGTCCTAACCAGGTGGAAAACGAGCCAGAGCACACTTTTGTTGACAGCTCTCCCGTCCCGCAGCCTCCTCACATCATTTTCATCATGACGGACGATCAGGGATTCAATGACATCGGCTATCACAGCTCTGATATCAGGACACCGGCGCTGGATAAACTGGCTGCGGACGGAGTGAAGCTGGAGAATTATTACATCCAGCCCATCTGCACGCCCTCCCGCAGTCAGCTCATCACTGGCAGGTAAAGTGTTTGTTTGTAGTTTAATTATTTAACTATGTACAACACAAATGTAGCTGCTATATATCTGTGTTGTTATGATTCGATTAGATGTAAGACATTTAGGCTATGTATTTTGTATTCTATATTTTGGAGTGTGTGTTCTGCATGTTTCTGAGAAAATAACTGCAGTGGAAATGCCCTCTTATGCAGTATTTTTCTGATAAAATCAAAGGAGCATGATCATTTAGGTGGGCTTGAAAACTGCATAATTACAAAGCCAGTAAATAACCTCATATTCCCATCTTCATTTTTTAAATAAATTTAGATTTCACTGAGATGTGACATTACATTTTGCTGTCTGAAAAAGTAATAGGCTATCGAATGGAAATACTGTTTAAAACCTTTAGCTTTAAATGAGATCTGAGAATACATATGATAATATATTACAATACATTTGGATTAAATATTTCTTAAGGCCCTGATGATAGCCTACAACAACTACTGTTTATTAAAGGACAAATCCGGCGCAAAATGAACCTAGGGGTTAATAACACATGGGTACCGAGTCGACCATTCTCTGGGATTTGTTTTCATGCTAATCGAATGTGCCGCTAATTAGCTTATAACGCTAGTCGTCGGGGCATGGTTAAAGTAAAAAGAAATCGCTATTTCTATACCACTAACAAGGCTCAAAATAGCACCACACTTCCACGGTAGCATAATGAGGGTCTCTACATGTAAACTGAAGCATTGAGAACTTTGTAAGTGTACAGATAGTTTATTAAAAAGATAGTTTATAAAGACCATTCACGTATACATGTGCGAAAACTGTCACAACCAGTCGAAGAACGAACGCCGTGTAACCAGTAACCAGTAACATAGCTCAAGCACGGTGTTCGTCATTCGAAGTGTGGTGCTATTCTGAGCCTTGTTAGTGGTATAGAAATAGCGATTTCTTTTTACTTTACCCGTGCCCCGATGACTAGCGTTATAAGTAGGGCTGTCAAACGATTACATTTTCTTAATCGTGATTAATCGTTGAATTTCTATAGTTAATCGCGATTAATCACATGTTTTATCACATTATTAAAATTCTATTATTTTGCATTTCAGAACTGTTTTTAAGTACATATTAAAAATGGAAAGCAATTCTTACCAGTGGATCTTGATTGGGAATCAAATGAATGCAAAGAAAGTGACTTTATGAACTTGATTTTAAGATTTGTATTTGTTTATTATATATTTAACCTAGTCACACATTTGAATTTAACAACAACTTTGAATGCACCACAAGGCTGTAAATTACCAGTTTCGTTAAACGCACCATCTGTGTTTTTCCGACAACAGCAGCTGCAGATTGTTACATCCCGGTGTCGGAATCCTCTACAGTGAAATACAGTCACACTTTACACCGTTTAGCGTTAGCTGTCAGCATTGTAACCGTGTTTAATCCAGCTACTAGCTAGCGGTAGGCTAACGTTAGCTGCTGTCGAGTATAGTGTTAACTAGCGTCATGTGGAGCGATGTTTCTGTTGCCTTTAACGTCTGTTTCAGAGCATCAGAGAGAAGTGCAGGCATATCAGTGGCACCAGAATGAGGCACCGAAATCCGCGTTGCTATTCCTGCAGCAGCAGGATGTGTTACGAGGAAGTATGGCAAAATAGTAGCCTGTTAGGCACGACGCAAAGCTGAGATAAGTAATACAAATGTTCTGATCAAAGCTCTGATCAAGTTTCAGACAAAAAACAAAATTTGTAGGCACTTTATGCGGCCTGTCTGTCTTCATCTATTCAACATTTGTTAACCGCCCATGAAGTTGAGAGAGGAAATGGGAATAATCTCCCTCTCCCCTCCTCTCTTACTTCCTGTCCCATCCCTGTGTGTAATTATCTAACCATCTGTTGGGTCTGGTTATTCATTGATAACACATTTGTGTGGTCTGAATGATTAACCCTACAGGTACCAAATTCACACTGGCCTGCAGCACTCCATCATCCGTCCCCGCCAGCCCAACTGCCTGCCCTTTGACCAGGTCACCCTCCCTCAGAGACTGCAGGAGCTCGGCTACTCCACCCACATGGTTGGCAAGTGGCACCTGGGCTTCTACAAGAAGGAGTGCCTGCCCACTCGCCGTGGCTTTGACACATACTTTGGCTCCTTAACGGGCAGTGTGAACTACTACACCTACAACTCCTGTGACGGCCCCGGGCGGTGTGGCTTCGACCTCCACGAGGGGGAGTCGGTCGCCTGGGATCAGAGGGGCAAATACTCCACCCATCTCTACACACAGAGAGTCCGCAAAATCCTGGCAACCCATGATCCTCAGTCCCAGCCGCTGTTCATCTTCCTCTCCTTCCAAGCTGTTCATACACCCCTGCAGTCTCCGCGGGAGTACATCTACCCGTACCGTGGGCTGGAAAACGTGGCCCGCAGAAAATACGCTGCTATGGTCTCAGCTGTAGACGAGGCAGTACATAATATAACGTACGCTCTTCGTAAGTATGGTTACTACCAGAACAGTGTCATCATCTTCTCCACTGACAACGGTGGCCAACCGTTGTCTGGCGGCAGTAACTGGCCGCTCAGAGGACGTAAAGGCACCTACTGGGAAGGCGGCGTCCGGGGTCTGGGGTTTGTCCACAGCCCTCTGTTAAGGAAGAAGAGGAGGGTGAGTAAAGCCCTAGTGCACATCACTGACTGGTACCCCACACTGGTGGGATTAGCAGGTGGCAATGAGTCCCTGACAGAGGGGGTGGATGGGTATGATGTTTGGGAAGCCATCAGTGATGGGAAGGAGTCACCCAGGTTAGAGATCCTCCACAATATTGACCCTCTGTATAACCATGCACGCAGTGGCTCCCTGCAGAAAGGATATGGGATTTGGAACACAGCTGTTCAGGCCTCCATAAGAGCTGGAGACTGGAAACTCCTAACAGGAGACCCCGGCTACGGAGACTGGATTCCGCCGCAGATGCTTCCGGGTTTCCCCGGCAGCTGGTGGAACCTGGAGCGCCACACTGTACAGAAATCTGTGTGGCTTTTCAACATCTCCGGAGATCCCAACGAACGTTTTGACCTTTCTGAGCAGAGACCAGATGTTGTCAAAGAGCTGCTGGCTAGATTGGTGTTCTACAATCGCACAGCAGTGCCAGTAAGGTACCCATCAGAGGACCTACGGGCTGACCCCCACCTCAATGGAGGTGCCTGGGTGCCCTGGGTAGGAGATGAGGAGGAGGACAGCTGGGACACCGTCTACCAAAAAAAGAACAAGGATTGGACGAAGCTGAAACTCTCCAAAAGCAGGTCGTTTTTCAGGAGACTCAACACTAGGATCATGTCCAACAGGATATAGAAAGGACATGACTAAAAAAAGGTTCAGAGGAGACACTCCTAGGATAAGGTTATATGAAGGAGAGTATTTTTGTTTTTGTTGAGTAAGGAATCAAGCTTCTGTAAGATCCAGCTGCAGTTACTGAGTTGTAGCTGCAGGTGTATGTTCAGTCTCTATAGAAGAACTATCTGATGAAAGAAATCCAATGAAAGTATTAATTGTTCAACTGGTTTGTATCTATTTTGAATAAAAAATGTGTGTTCCCCTAAATTAAAAATTCTGTCATGAAAAATTATTCCATCTTACAAGATGATACAAATATGTAAGCACATGTGTGTGCAAGAGAGACATACCAGATCGGGTTATTTTGTAAAATCAGAATTGCTGTATTTGACATGGATGGAAGGTGATAAGGAGAAATCATCTGGAATTATTTATAACTATAATGAATATAAATGATTTTAGTTGCAAGCTTTATTTCTTTTATTCAAACTCAAGTTCTCAATGTCTTCTACCTATTTATTTATACATTTTCAAATAAAAAAATACAAAAAATATGAGTTATTTTCAACTCTATTTATGCCAAATGTGCTTTTGTATATGTCATAATTCAGTTTTCTAATCCCCCTAATGTTAAAAGAGTTTTTTCTTCTACTTCTATTCCATTTAAATTAAAATGAGCTTTAGGTGTTCAGAAACACGACTCCAAATTAATGTTAATGTTGCAGTATCTGTTGGATGTGCTCACAACAGCAATATGATCTAGATTCAAGTCATTATTCTTGTGGTTTGAATCATTCACTCTACAAGCAGAAACAAAGGCACCAAACCAATTCTGAAAAGGTCAAAACATTGTGTATTCTTTAGGGCTGATAAAACGATTACATTTTTTTAATCGCGATTAATTGCTGAATTTCTATAGTTAATCGCGATTAATCACATATTTTATCACATGATTAAAATTCTATTATTTTGCATTTCAGAACAGTTTTTAAGTACATATTAACAATGGAAAGCAATTCTTACCAGTGTATCTTGATTGGGAATCAAATGAATGCAAAGAAAATGACTTTATGAACTTGATTTTAAGATTTGTAATTATTTATTTACTGTAAACAAATGAAAAATGTGTGAATCTGTCATTATTGCATAATTCCTCCAAGTACCTAACTAAAAAACTAAAAATCCCTATCCTTACCAGAGTCAATATAGTGTTTAGTAACTCCTAAATAATGTTGATTACTCACTGACGTCCACCGGTTAATGAGACAGCGTTTGCAGCACCTTGCAGCTGTTCCAGTGTGGCTGCTTTCTCCGTGTGGTACAGGCTGTGTATGGTGAAACTACTGTCCCCCTCGATGGCAACTAGACAGGTCAGAAACATGCCAACCGTAGTACTTCTTTAAGACCCGAGTCCTCTACGATGCTGACAGGTCTGCAGTTAGTTGCCACCCGTTTCGCAAGAGTTGTAATAATTGTTTGGGATTTGGTTTCATCCACAGGTCGGCAAGTAGCACTCTCCAAAATAGTGCTTTGCCTGAGTGGGTAGCATGCTAGCGGGAAGCATCATGTTAACTGTACTACTATGCTTAGCTCCGTAGGTGGTAGCTCAAGCTTGACGTGCTTCGGTGATATTTTAATTCGGCTTTACACAACGTGCATATGGCTTTCGACTTGTCTACGAGCCACCCGGGAGTTTTGGAAAATAAAAAGCTCCATTTCAGAGTTATTGCTGCTGTGTTTCTCCATCATGCCTGCAGCCTGCAGCAGCAGGATGTGTTAGGAGGAAGTATGGCAGCTTGATGATAACTAACGGTGCTGCAAAGGGTCAAAATAGTAGCCTGTTAGGCACGACGCAAAGCCGAGTGAAGTGTAAAATAAATTAATAAATGCCAGCATGCGATTAAAAAAAATTAATCGCTATAACGCTGACAGCCCTAGTATTCTTGTGTTGGCTCATCAGGGGATATTAGCAAATCACTGAATATTTCATCATGTACAAAGTTGTGCAGAAATGTTTGTTTTGCTGGAACTCAGATGGGAAAGTTGACCTTCTGCATGTTGGGCTTAAAGTTAAGGTTAACCTAACAGGTAGGTCTGTATGAAAGTTGTGTGACCATAATTCTCTTTTGATTAAGGGCACTGACAGATCTCTGGCCTCAAATGTAAACTACAAGCCTCATGTTTGGGTAGAGTCTTTTTCTTTTTTTTTTCAAACAGTTTACTTGTGCATGCATAGTTATAATTTTCACTTCTGTTTTTCCCAGCAGAAGATGTACTAAAAACAGAACAAAACTCAAGATTGCCTTTGCAAATGTAGCCTACAGTGGTTGAAACATGATGAAATGGTCATCCCAGTCAAAGGATGTTGGCTATTGCAAACCTGAGACTCAGTTTCACATATTTCAACAGAGAGGGTCGAAATATGATTTCTTCATATGGAGAGAGCCTTGACACTTGAAACACTTTTTAATTAAACGTAATTTACAAAGCGATCATATCGCACTGAAAGCTAATATTTTGTCACTAGCAACCTACACTTCTACGTCATCTGTCAAATAGCCTACAGTTGCATTTTCAGCTTTGAACAAAACCGTTCAGGAATTATTACAGCAAAAGTGGGACGTGCGTAATTTGTCCCTCCTAGTCGGGACGATTGAAACAGCATGGGGGGATGAATGAAACACACAGTTTAAGCCATATAAACTTCCCACAACTTCAGTATTTTACTACATATCATGAATGGTACTCCCAAAAGGTGTTATTTTAGATTAGATTTTGTTGCTGGGCTCATTGCCGTCATCGTGAAGCGTGTATGAAGCGGTTATTGAAATATCATGCACTCTGGATGATTCTGCCATTTTTAATAGCTGGAACAGTACGTTTTCCCATTTATATCATGTTTCTATTGTAGAAAATGTCGTTTCACTAGGTTTTTACGTGGGTTTGGCCACTGCACATCCAAATAAGTGCCTTTAACGACCAACAGCCCGTCAGTCTCCATAGGATAACATGGGAAAACTCAACCCCCTACCTGGTGGGCCTAAATATATTTTCATCTTTCTAAAACTGCTTTTCCATGTCTCACCTCCATAAATTATTGTATAAACACAGATATGTGTGCATTTACTTAAAATACATGGAGTTACAGCCAGGTCATAGACACGGACATAGACATATGCCATTATAGCCTGGTCTATAAAAAAATAAATGGTCTACTGAATAAGCAAGTCGAACCTATATCAATTCAAGATGGAGAAAAAACCCCAGTTAACTCCTGCTAAAGTTAGCTAGCTTAACACATCTCAGTTGCTGCCATCTCATTTTTAGACTCAAGTACATTTAATGTGATTTAGTGTGGTTAGGCAATCACATAGCCTACTTAAATGTGCAATTGTAAACAAATGTATTATGTAGACTTTAATACTTGGACAGATGAACTTGAGCCAAACACAGAAACTACTTTCCTATATGAAATGTACTGTAAATATTAATAAAAGTTAATTTTCTATAGTTAGATAAGAAAGCTGAGAACACATTTTGTTGGTAGATATGTCTTCAATTTCTCCGAGCTAATCAACGCAGAGTGCAGTGTCTGCATTTCTTAGGTAGGCCTATTATGTGGATTCTATGGCAATGATTTTTTTTGGGGTAAAATAATCAGCCTATAAAGACATAAAATGATAGCTTTGTGGGGCACTACACACGTATACAGCATGTTGCTAAAGACCTGTGTTTGCAGGGAGAAGTGAAACAGTTCCCGTCATTTCCTGCCTTCAGACTGCTGTATGAAACCGCCACATTTGTACTATTTCCTGTCAGTATCTGTGACAACCTGAGGTTCAACACCTCACTTTTTTTTCAGTGACTTTAACAGTGATTAGTTTATAATTTCTCTTTAGCAGTTCTTCTGGATGACAGACGAGTATGGAGCCAGTTGTAATTCTTCTTGTGATGTTAACTGGAGTATCGCATGGTAAAATCCGTGTTATTGAATACACATTGTAATAATGTGTAAAAGGTGAATTACTTAAGCTGATTTCTTTTGAATATGCCTTTTCCTAGCTTTCTTTTCACCTGCTGAGACAAAATGTAATGCCACACAGAACACATCTCTGTGCTCTGTTACTGTCGGAGGATCTGTGTACATCCAAGTGATGACCAATGCCAGTGGCCATGTGCTGAAGTGTAAGAAGCAGCTTCCCACTGGATCCATAAATGTGTTCTCTACGAAGGGAGACAAGGTGAAGATACAGGAGTCTTTTAGAAACAGGACAGAGTTTTTCATCAACAACGGGAGCCTGAAGATCACAAACGTGGAGAGGAATGATTCAGGTCAATACATCACAGATGTCTTTACTCAAGATGGGGTCCTCATGAGAAGCATGAAAGTGAAACTGGATGTCCAAGGCAAGTCTTTAAAATTATATCCTTATCTTCCATCTTATTTATGCTTTAATAATGCTATAGTATTAGAAAGTTAATCCAAAAAAAACCTACAATGAACCCACTTGTGCAAAAGAAGATTAAAGAAGAAAGTATAAAACGTCTACTGCACACTCAGTATTTACTGTAATCCAAATACATGCCAGTATAAAGGCTGTGTAGTACTACTTTCAAGAACTTCTTTACTTCCTCAATCTGGTCATAGTTACTGTTGCTATAGCAACATGTAACCTACGAGTCAAAATCTTCAAAATGGTGCAAATACAACTGTGTCCTACATTGCACGGTAACAAATTATTTCTGAGAACATTCTTAAAGATAAGATTTCCATTTGGTCACTGATTATTTATAGATTACTAAATACACTCTGTGGGTGTCACTGATGTGAGCTGCTGTGAAAAAGAGGTGCTGGGTTCACAATAACAGGCTGTGGTTCTAAGGGAACTTTCAGTATTTGTCAACTTGGGTCTTACTCTCATTTTAGTCCATCATGAATTTTGGCCGTGATAACATCTACTAACTCTTTTGCAGGGGTGTGAACCTATTATAGTTTTTATTTATGCATTTTTGAAGTGTTTGTTTTGTTGTCTGGCTAAATGTTGTGTTTGGTCTTTTGATGTAGGACAAATTGCAGAGAAATCTGACAATAAAGTTAAATCAAAAAATCTAATTAATGCTTAAAAAAAAAGCTCAACAGTCACCTCAAACACGTCTTTAAGTGTGTAAACCTAAAGTACAGAAGGTATCCCTGTTGTTCTTGGAGTGATCTAAATACTTTACCTCCTGCACACAAGGAGCAGCTGGAGATTTCTTGGTGATTTTGGTGTTTTTAATCGGACTCGTCTGTCAGATTGAGCTCCTTGGTTCTTGTTGGATCAGTTGATAGAGCCCATACTGTAACTGCCACACTGCAGGGTGTGTACCATTTCATCTTATTTTTGGCAGTTATGAAACTTGCTGTGGCAGCCTCAAACTAACATAACCGGTGCACACTTATATAGTGGATCTAGTTCCTTTTTGTCATATTCTGCATCAGTGTCTACAGTTGAGGCGGTGAGCTGTGTAGTAAAATGTAATATATATGACACCCAGGTTGACAAATACAAAATAATTACATTTATATATTGTAGAATTTGTAAGTACGTATAATAACCATTGTGGTCTCTTCTCCCCAGAAAAGAATGTGCCCATCTGGATCATAGTCTGTTGTGCATTAGGTGCTCTACTGGTAGTGGTGGTGTGCTGCTGTGTCTGCTGGATAGTGAGACGCCATAAGAAGTCAAGTAAGATATATATATTATCAAACAAATAAGATAATGGCAGCGTTTCAATCAATACATAGTTTGTTGATGGAAACGTCAGAGCCTTTTGTTCTGCTTTAACTACAAAATCATTTAGCTTTATTCTGTCTTTTGTGCATCCTCAGGTAAATAACCGAGAATAAATGCCTTCAGTTTGGACTCAACTGAGGCTCAGTATCACCAATGGACTCTGAGTTAAGGACTCCAAGAAAGAAAGGACTTTCAACATAACTCAGGAGCTGGAAAATCCATTCTTTAAGTTTTATTTTTGTATGTTGCATGAGTGTTGCCTGTTAGGCACGACACAAAGCCGAGTGAAGTGTAAAATAAATTAATAAATGCCGACATGCGATTAATGCGATTAAAAAAATGAATCGCATCGCGTGGGCCCTTAATCGCATCGTTAGCGCTGACAGCCCTACTTTTAATAGGAAACAATGACTTACACCGTGTTCTTCATGTTCTTAGTACAGCAGCAGCAGGGTAACCATACTTATGAGGTCACTGATCAGAATAAAACACTGTAAATTATTATAATTTTGATCTGCTCTTTGTTACACATAAATAAAAGATTGCTTTTCATAATTGACACCAACGTTTTTTTTAAAGTCTGTTGTATAAAATGACAAAAATCGCTTAGAACAGCAAGTAATGTAATCTATTTTAAATACAAATTAACTTTTATTTGGTTTTATCAGTGGTCTGTCTACATCCATGTTCAACTCTTGCTACATGATATGTCAGTTAAATGTTTGTGCTGTAGCCCTGAGACAAAAAGTCAAACTTTGATGTACAATTATAGACACCACATGATACATGTTGGGACTTTTTAAATGATGGGAGGACGCTGCTGTAAATGAAATGCTGTATTCAATGCTGGATATATGGAATTATTAAGTTGCTTCATTATTATTATTATTATTATTATTATTATTATTATTATTATTATTATTATTATTATTATTATACCAGTAACAATCATTTAATTAATAAAAACATACCAGAAAACATCACTAACTATATATCTGTTAATGCTTGTGTAAAAGCTTTAAAGACCAGCAGGAACTATGCTAAAGTAGTTTGTTTCTAAAGGTTGTTATTAGTTGATGGTGTGTTGTGTTTGGGTTTTCACTCACATTATGTTAAGTAGCATTTGTTTATATTTTCCTTTAAATGTAACTTTCTGTTTAATTTTCCGCCTGGATATAAAAAGACAGTAATGTTACATGTTTGTTACAGAGACCTGCTTGTTTTCAGAATCAAAAAAACTTCTCTGTGTATATATCGAAATAGTGAAAGTATTTAAAGTACTTAAATATTGAAATATCTTGTTTATGGATTGTTGTCTCATTTCCCACACATTATTCAAAATACAAAGATGTCACACTGTGCACATGTACACACTGTGCAAATGTTTTCTAACATCCATAGTAATAAAATAAAAGAAAATATATTTGTGGGAAGCTGTGTTGATGCTGTGAGATGACACTTTGTTTCACTTCCTTTATAGCTGAGAGCAATGACGTTCCTGTGCATGCTTAAACACAACATTTAATCTTAATACAGGAAACTTCAGAAACCATTTTCAGACTTACATTGAAATGTTTAGTCTTCTCCTTTTAAGGCCTTCATCACTAGTCATACTAGTCTCAACATAAATGAGGAACAGAGATGTTCAGTAGGTCACAGTTTCTGCTTCTTTTCTTATGTGAAGCTGATCACTAAAGAGAAGACACTTCAGGCTGCTCAGTGTAGTGTGTGTGAATGTTTGCTGTTGAAGAGAAGTTCATCTGGAAGCTGCTGACTAAGTCAACAGAGGCTGAACACTGAGGAGACATGGAAGCTGTGATCGGACTGTTGGTGATGATACTCGGAGTCTCTCATGGTGAGCTGTGTCCAAAATTACAGTTTGACATCATCTTAAGAGATGTGTTATAATTAAAAATCTTTTCTTTTAGCTTTGAGCTTCAATTGACTGCATTAGACCTATGATGTTGAAACTAACTGAAAGCTTCCTCTGGTGTAATTTCTTATTTACATATGACAATAAATGTAAGCGCCTAGATCCTAGATTTATTGTATTCTCACTCAGTTACTGTATGTAAAAAGGAGGACTGCAGACTCAAGCATAAATCTAATGCTAAATTATAACATCATGTGTCACCTAGTGCTGTCAAACGATTACAATATTTAATCGCATTAATGTCATAGTTAACTCGCAATTAATTGCAATTAATCGCACATTTTTATCTATTCTAAATGTCCCTTGATTTCTTTTTGTCCCATTATTTTTTCTCATTTTAATGCTCTTATCAACATGGAAAAGTGGATGTGAATGATATCAGCTAGACCCTCGTCCTCCACAACGTTAACAGGTCTACATGCAGTAGCCACCCACTTAACATAATATATATGTATATATATGTATATATATAATATAGAAACATTAAAAACACAAGGTCTTTTGGTTTAAACAAAGTTTGTACACTCAAAAACATGAGTTTGTGATGACTGGGTGAGGTTAACTTGACTTTAATTTAAACACAGAATATTACTGAATATTACTACATATATATATATATATATACATTTATATGTATATATTTTACAAACCTTTGACTGGAAACGTGCTATAATTTGCTTCGTATGAGTATTTGCATATGCCTTAAAAAATGTCATGGCCATTCATTTTGTGGAAATGGAATGATCAAATTGCGATATTTAGATTTTTTTAAACTTTATTTATTTTATATTTCAGGTGTGGAAACCTACTGTGATGGTGAACACTGATGTTCAATCTTAAAGTCGCTTTAAAATTTAAAATAAAACACTGTATGACATTTTTTAGAATTACTACAATACTACTTAGAGTTGAACTATTCTCTATATCTTGCCCATCATTTTAATAATTTCCCCCAAACACATCTAAGTTGCTATAATTTAAAAATAAAATTCTATCTGCGTAAAAAACCCAAACCACAGCATGAGTTTGTAATGACTTGGTGAGTTTACGTCTGCTGAACCTGTTTTACAGTCTCAGGCCGGTGGAACACTCAGCTAAACACCTGTTGCATAATGTGGTCTGAGAGTTACACAACGACACCAAACCCACTGTAGTGGACCTTAGATCAATATTTGCTTATGCATAAAACGTTGTCATGATAATTCATATTATCAAAATTAAATGATCAAAATTGTTTACATTTACATTTTTTCCCCGAAACTTTCCAGGTGTGGAAACCTACTGTGATGGCCGACAGGATGGAGCTCAGTGTTACGGAGCTTTGGGAGGAACTGTGGTCCTCCAGCTGATGGACAACGCTTCAGAAATATTTAGATACATATGGTCAACTAAAACAACAATCAAAGCAAATACAACAACAACAACAACAACAATACTCAGTTGGAGAAATAATATGATTGTGATTAATGCGATAGCAAACAGATCCTTCTTCACTCCCAGTGATGGAACATTTAGGATCAACAACCTGAGCTGGACTGATGGAGGTGAATATACACTTCAAATCTATGCTTCAGATGGCCAGGTATCAGAGCGGCGAACTCTACAGTTGACCATTCAAGGTAAATCACTCTTTTGTGAATTTAGTGGTATAAATAGACACACGTCATATTCTACTGTTGAACCACATATTTATTTCATATTCTACATATCTCTAATGTCTGGCCTGTTCTGTATTTGAAACTGTATAAAATGACCAAGATTCCGTTAATATGAAAAGTCATCTGACTGTGTTTCCTTCAGCTCAATCAGATCACTCCCTGCTGATATGTGGTGTGCGAGCAGCTGTGGTTGTTCTTGCATTAATTGGGATCACCGTCTATTTTGCTCGGAAGGAAAGGAAATACAAGATGGTCCGTCGAAAGATGGAACATCAAGAGAACTCTGTTGTGATGGTTGAAATGAGAAGTTGAACTTTAACTTTGTGAATCCAACACCTTAGTGTCGTCTGACTCTTCTCACTCCTCACTAGTTGTTGACTTGGTAAAGTGATCCTTTACATAGAATGAATTAATGTGCAAAGACTGTCTTGTTGTGAAATGTTCAGTGTGTCGCTGACTTTGGAGAGTGATAAAGCTTCCAGAGGCCCACAGCTCCACAGCACAGTTTATTCTAAAGCAACATGTCATATTTTGATATCTAGCGTTTCTTTCCCACAGGCTTCATATTCATTAACTGCACCTTAACCAATGGGATGCACATATCACAGTGGGTGTTTGCAGCCAATAATACCCTGTGTGTTCCGCCAACAACAGCTCCTACCACGAGAACAGACACCTCCACCGTGGGTAAGACGACTGGCATCACAGTGTCAATTAACCCCTGCACTAATAACACATCCTCCAATCAAAATGTGACACCCCCCCCCCACTCCCCCAGAGATGCCCCATGGTACATTAGTAAGTAAAACTAACTATGCTGAAGTGGATTTATTAAAGTAATTTACCCAATGGGATGCGCATGTCAAAATGGGTGTTTGCAGCCAATAACAACCTGTGTATTGAACCAATAGCTCCTAACACGAGGACAGAAACTGTGGGTAAGAGACATCAACGTGTCCATAAAAGCCTCCACTCACATCACACATGCCGACCAAGCTGTTGCTTCCTCCAGCACAGAGATGACCCCTGGTACTTGAGTAAAAACTAACTCCCCTGTCAAAGCCCTAACTTGACATGTGATTTTTATGTCACTTTATCCAATCAGATCACTCCCTGCTGATATGTGGTGTGCGAGCAGCTGTGGTGGTTCTTGCATTAATTGGGATCACCGTCTATTTTGCTTGGAAGGAAAGGAAATACAAGATGGTCTGTCGAAAGATGGAACATCAAGAGAACTCTGTTGTGATGGTTGAAATGAGAAGTTGAACTTTAACTTTGTGAATCCAACACCTTAGTGTCGTCTGACTCTTCTCACTCCTCACTAGTTGTTGACTTGGTAAAGTGATCCTTTACATAGAATGAATTAATGTGCAAAGACTGTCTTGTTGTGAAATGTTCAGTGTGTCGCTGACTTTGGAGAGTGATAAAGCTTCCAGAGGCCCACAGCTCCACAGCACAGTTTATTCTAAAGCAACATGTCATATTGTGAACAAAGCTTATATTAACATATTAGGAAATTATTGCATTATATGTTTCCATATTGTCACTGTCCTGTGAAAACCATGTATCTCCAATTGTGTTGCATTTACTTTTGCATAGGTACCTGACCTAGTAGCTACATATATGTATATTTTAAAAATGGTGATTTTGCATTCAGAACATGTTTTTACCTTTATGTGTTCAAGTCCAAACTATAATTTTACACCATATAAATTACATGCCTAATCACATATATGATTCAAGTTTTTAACTCTTAAAGATTGAATTATGTAAATACTAGTTTTGTTTTTCTTATCTTATATTTTCAAATATAGGTCTGTTTTGCCTCCATGTTCACAAAGAGTAATAATGTGTTAACCATTTGAAGCATTTATTAGGAAGAGCTGTAATTTAGTTGCTGTTGTGTGTTGTTATGTTTTCAAAACCTGTCAGTAAATCAGTCATGTGTCCTCAGTTAATGTAGGTTAGATAACCTTTTGTTGACATTTTGATCAGACTGTACCTTGTTGAGAATTGAATAAAACTTCCAGACTCATCATCAGTATTACAGTTATTCTCAATTGTTGACAGAACTCTTCTGAGAGCATTGCACATATTAAGATAACAGAACTCTCCAACTCCAAACTAACATACACCCAGAACGAAGGCTAAATCTATAGAAAACTCCTGCAAAATGAAACGCCACACTCAAAACAAGGTTATGTCTTCTCAAGATTGTATGTCGTGTTCAAATAACACACACACACATCATATGAATGGACGTTTCTAAGAACCAATTGAACACTGACGTGCACAATGTAAAACACTAGTATGAATGGAGACTTATGCCTTTTGCATGTCCAGTCTTAAACTTACCACGCATGTACAGTAGTCTGTTGTAAAATATCTTTGTATTATGTTTTTATACTGAAATATAAAACACACAAACATACAGTCATATAAACAAAAATGTCTTTTTCTTCCTGAAATACTGTATTCCTGCCACAAACACAAAGTTTGATATGTAAAGTTCTACATACAAAAGAAATAATAGAAAAATGTACTGTAATCAGTAAAAACAAACAAACAAACAAACATATAGGATGGACCCTGTCAACCCTGAAAAGCTTGTAGAGCGTTATCTGCACATGCATCTTCCATAGCTTGCAGAAGAGGTTTACATGTTTGGGGATTGTGATCATAGTGCTACCTGTTTGTACTCTCTGGCCAGCCTCCCTCACTGTTAGACCATAGTTGACCAAAGTGGCCTGAATCTCTCTCCTTGAGCTCACCTGTGAACCTTTTACTGTATTGCTGAAGCTGATTGCTAATTATACAATTGTGCAACATGTGTTTGCCCATGTGAGCAGTCAGAGGGAATAGAAATAAATTAGAATGTAGCATTCTGAAAAGCATTGTGTTCCATGTGAACACAAGAGATTCTATTCATTAAGATTGTGCCAAATGTAGAGAACTTTGTGTTTTGAAATGTGTGGTTTAGAACTGCAATAAAATTGCAAAGCAGGAAATGTGCTTGCATACTGTGTCTCAATTACCAGTGTTGGTGTGTAGACAAATGAGAAAAACTGGTGTGAGGTTTCCCTCTACTGGTTTGGCAACATGAACACTTTTCAGAAAAACAAATTCAATAAAAGATGCTTAAGATGATTCACTTACACAATCTGTTTTATTAGATATTGAGTTTAAAATATGTCTGCTGGAAGTGCAATGTCAGAAATATTTTTATATTTTAGGGCAGAGAGAGAGCGAGAGAGAGAGAGAGAGAGAGAGAGAGAGAGAGAGAGAGAGAGAGAGAGAGAGAGAGAGAGAGAGAGAGAGAAATTGTGCAAGTGAACTCATACCAGGAACATTGCAGAGATTACAGAGAAGCATTATTTTTAGACCACTCTGGGCCAACAGCACAGTGTGAATGTAGCCTACATATTTTATCACCTTGGGATTGTATATTTTTGTTTACTTTGTGGATATACACCCCTAACAAAAGACAGAAACCTTTTGTGAGAGGAAGAAATAATTGAGTTGGAACATTTTAGTTGGTCTTATATGTGAAGTATTGCCAAGACTGATTGGGCTGGATTGGGTAACATAAGGCAAGAAACAAAGGCATTATTTGGCCAATAATAAAGTCTCAAGATGTATAATGTACTGTATGTAACTGTGATATAATATTGGCATAACAATAATTTCATTATTACTGCAGTATTGAAGTATTCAAAATCACATGATAAAAACTTAAATTCTTAAACAACAAAATGTGCTTAACTTATTGTATCCTAATCATTTTTAATGCATTTTTTCTTCAGTGTTGTTTATGTTTATCTGAAAATTCTCTTTAAGTTGAACTGAACATTATTCTCCATTATGTAAATTCTGCTTTTGTAATTTAAAATGACTTTTTTCTCTGGAGACTTCACTTTCCAAACAAAATTTTAAAAACCGTTTGGTGTGTAAATGTGCTCAACATGTTCTTATAGTTTGTTAGAGGCAATTTAAGATCATTTTTGATCAAATGTAATTTGTTATTGTTTATTTTGAGATGTTAAATATGATGTATTATACTTATTTTGTCAGAAGTTCTAAGATGGAGAGATGACAAATGTCTCTTTCAGTGTAAAGGAGGAATGTTTCTCTCTCTTCCACTCAGTCCAACAGAGGTCGTCGTGCTGGAGACTAAAAGGGGAAGTAAAACTGATATCACTTCTTTTTCTCCTCTCTGCCTATAATAAGATTTATACAACAACGCTGTGGTCGGCTCAAAGTTTTCACACCTTCTCCTCTGAGGCTGATCACTAACAGGACACATTTCAGGCTGTTCAGTGTAGGATGTTCAGGTAGAAAAGCTACTGACTGGATCAACAGAGGCTGAACACTGAGGAGACATGGAAGCTGTGGTTGGACTGTTGCTGATGCTACTCGGAGTCTCTCATGGTGAGCTGTTTGACTTATAACACTAATAACACATTCAAATTAGAACGTTTTGTGCAGCTATTGGTTTCTGGTATAGTCGTTGTATAGTATAAATTATCCTCTGTGGTTATATTGCAGGCTAGAAACACCTGATGGTCCTGGAGAAATAACAAATGTTATTGATAAATTAAGATATGCGAATCAACTGAAAACTGCAGCAGATTGAAACTCATACTTTACTGAAGTTCAGTAGCTTTAAAAAAAAATGGCTTCTTATTTCTAAGAGCAATGGCAAATCCACATTATTGTGCATGAATAGTACAGATTATAATCATGAGGTTCTACAAATTAATCTATTCAATTTAACTTTTAGGATTAAAGCACTTCATTCCTGACAGTTCAGATATTTAATTCATCTGATGAACACCGATGTTCAATCTTGAAGGTCCAATGTGTAGGAATTTCTCCCGTCTAGCGTTGAGATCATATATCGCAATCAACTCTCTCGCACCACGCAGTTCAAAGTACGTATTACAGCTACGGTAGCCTTCACGCTTCAAAAAGCCGGTCTCTTGCTCTTTTCAATATCCTTTTTCTTTTTCTGGGCGAAGAAGAAGACTCCTGTTCCTGAAATTTGGATTTTTAATACGTGTGGTCCTCCATGTTTCCTTCTTCAAACTTGCCGGGGCTGGGAAGCTACGATACCCATTAGCAGCATTAGCAGCACCTGTGAGTTTATCATGTGACAGCAAAAACATGAAAGGCGGAGCAGTATGTCCTGTATGTCCCTTACCGGCTAATGTATTTCAAGATGACGCATGAATATGGAGCGTCTACCCCAGTTCATGCGAATGCAAATGTAAAAATTCAAGCCAAAAGGAATACTTGATAATAATAATTGATGGTGGTGGTAAAGATTCATGAAAAAGGACAAGTTTATGAACGGGCAACTAAACACGTTACACACTGGACCTTTAAAGTCGCTTGAAAATTTTAAATAAAACACTGTATGACATAGTACCATGTTGTTGCAGTTATATCATGCTTATTCATACTGAAACTATGATTTTTTAGAATTACTACAATACTACTTAGAGTTGAACTATTCTCTATATCTTGCCCATCATTTTAATAATTTTCCCCAAACACATCTAAGTTGCTATAATTTAAAAATAAAATTCTGTCTGCGTAAAAAACCCAAACCACAGCATGAGTTTGTAATGACTTGGTGAGTTTACGTCTGCTGAACCTGTTTTACAGTCTCAGGCCGGTGGAACACTCAGCTAAACACCTGTTGCATAATGTGGTCTGAGAGTAACACAACTACACCAAACCCACTGTAGTGGACCTTAGATCAATATTTGCTTATGCATAAAACGTTGTCATGATAATTCATATTATCAAAATTAAATGACCAAAATTGTCATGTTTACATTTTTTCCCCGAAACTTTCCAGGTGTGGAAACCTACTGTGATGGCCGACAGGATGGAGCTCAGTGTTACGGAGCTTTGGGAGGAACTGTGGTCCTCCAGCTGATGGACAACGCCTCAGAAATATCTAAATACCAATGGTCAATCAACACAACAACAACAACAACAACAATACTCAGTTGGAGAAATAATACGATTGTGATTAATGCGATAGCAAACAGATCCTTCTTCACTCCCAGTGATGGAACATTTAGGATCAACAACCTGAGCTGGACTGATGGAGGTGAATATACACTTCAAATCTTTGGTTCAGATGGCCAGGTATCAGAGCGGCGAACTCTACAGTTGACCATTCAAGGTAAACATCTATTTTACTTACTGGGGTATAATATTGATTGACATAAATGTCATATTTTATTGTTAAACTACATATATCTCATTTACATGTATCTGTATATGTCTGGCCTGATCTAAACTAACTCTGCTACAGTGCATTCATTAAAGTATTTTGCCTATTTAGTTTTTGTCTGTCTCCATAAACAAACCTGCAGTGTTTGGTAACTTAAAGCTCTGTGTGTCTCTTGTGTCTGTTGTTATTGCATCAGTAGGGTACTTGCCGATAATGGCCGGTGTACTGTCTGCGTTGGTAATTCTGTTAGTGGTCGGGGTGGCTGTCATCTGTGCTCAGAAGAAAAAGCAGAACAACAAACCTAAAGGTACAAAAAACCCTAAACTTCCTTTTTGTGATCCATAACTGCACTAACTTCTCTATTCTCTATTTCTCTCCAAACTTCAATGATATAAATCTTTAAGTCTAACTCTCGGCAAGAATGTGTTTCCCAAAATGTTATAGTAAGTATTCAGATCCCGTCCTTAGGCTAAGTAAAAGTCATGCATTGAAAATGTTACTTAAGTAAAAGTATTTAAGTACGATAAGGAAAATCTAAATGTCTTTAATGTTTTAAAGTAGCCTAATAAAAGTAAAAGTACAAAATGCAGGAAATGTCCCCTGTGACTGTTATATCCTATGCTTGATATTATTAGATTATTATTACTCATAGCTTAATGTAACAGCAGGATTTTACTGTTGTAGTTGGATGAGGTGGAGCTCACTTTTAACTTTTTTGTAAAGGACTGCAACTATTGATCATTTTACATAACTTTGTGGATTAATCTGCTGATTTTTTTCTCCATAAATCAATTGATTGTTTGGTTTGTAGAAAGATGTATACAGTGTACATAGAAACAGTGAGAAATGCTCATCACAATTCCCCAGAGCCCAAAGTGACACCTTCACAGTGCTTGTTGTATCCAATTAACAGTCCAAAAAGTAGGAGAAGCAGCAAATATTCACATTTGTGAAGGTAAAAACGTAAGATATTTGTACATGAAACATGACTTAAACAATTATCAAATAGTTGCCAATTCATTTTCTGTGAATGAATTGAATAATGGAGCAATTGTTTCAGCTGTACTTGTATAAATGGATTGTTTAGTCTATAACAAAACACGATCTTGATCTGAAAACTAGCAGCTAAAACTGCATGTTGAATAATTGGAGTGAAGTCAAAAGTACATTATTACTTCTAAAATGTAAAGAAATGTAAAGTTAAGGTAGAAAGTGGCATAAAAAGAAAACACTCAAGTACAAGTAACTCAAAGTTATACTTAAATGTAGTACTTGAGTAAATGTACTTAGTTACATTCCACCACTTCAAACACTGAGTATATCTAGCTTAAATATGATGTGTTTGTGCCACTTCTTCCGTTCACTCTGCAGAAGAAGAAGACCATGAACTAACCTATGCTGATGTCAGGATGGTGCAGCAGCCGGTGAGGCAGATGCAGAAAAAGGCAGAGACGGAGGTGGAGGTGGAGTACGGCCAGATCAAGTTTCCAGAGCGACCTCAGCAGACTGTTGAACCAGCATGAGATGAATGTGTGTACGTCGAGGTCTGTAACGACAGGTGATTCACGGCGTTTAGTGTTTTTCACAAAGACTGCACCACTGAAGACAGAGAGAGGAGGTGTTTGTGAAGATGCCCAAAGCTCTTTCACCTTCATTTGATGTGATGCTCAAAAGGACAAAATATAGATAAATATCATTTACCACTTTTACTGGTTGACTGGGCTTCGAAGTATCATCGGCATCATTTGAATCACAGTGTGGCTAGTTTTCAGAGTTAGTGCTTACAATGAAAATAAATGAATCCAAGACTTTAAAGACTAGCAGGAAGTAGGCCTATTGTTTAGATGTTATTAGTTGATGCTGCAGCTGATTATATTTACATTTAAATGTAACTGTGTGTGTTTTATTTTTTACCCTTGATATAAGAGACATTTGTGTTTAATGTTACAGATACTTCACGGTTGTTTTCAGGACCAAAAATACAAATTTTACTGTGTATATACACGTACATATATAGAAATAGTGAACGTAGTAGTAATGAAAATATCGAAATAACCTGTGTCTGGATTGTGATGGTGTCTTAATTGCCACACATTATTGGAAATAGAAAGATGTCACACTGTGCAGGTGTAGTGTACATATCATGCTAATGTTTTATAACAACCATACATTCAACCATCTCAAATGTGGAGGAGGATTGAATGAGCAGAACACAAGGCCTGGGCCCCAATGACAGATTCTGACAGACCCCCACACCTATAGTTACATGATACATTAACACACATCCTGGACTATTATCCCTGACCATTGCGCATACAGTACAGTATATACTGTATACTGGGAACTCTTGCTCATCCCCTGAGCAATATTTTTGACAGCCTTTCTTTCTTAAACAGTTATATTGAACATATTTGTTATAGTGTCTATTACATACTTTTATTGTATATTTTGTATTTATGTTCTCGACTGTAGCAGTACTCGTGCTTTATTGTTTATTATCTTTTTAATATGTTTATTATTTACTGTATGCACATAACACACCAAAGCAAATTCCTTGCAAGCGCAAACTTGCTTGGCAATAAATCTGATTTTGATTCTGATTC